>NW_028252526.1:0-22926 GCF_964263255.1 Lissotriton vulgaris
CCTCTGTCTTCCATTTTTTTTAGGTGCACAAGACTCAAGAGAACCACCAGTGCCAGGAAGAAGTCCTGCAGCGGTGTGTGTGTGCAGCATAACGTCACGCGACGTCACGTCTGGCCTCAGACAACTCTACAATTCGTGCAACTGCGGCCTGCTGTCTGACCTGCTCTGAAGAAGATGGCCCCAAAGAAAGGTCTCCGTAGCTCCTCTAGCAAGAAAGTTGCTAGTAAGGAGCAGAAGAAGCAAGTTACCAAGGAGGCTGGTGTGCCACCCGCCACGTTTTTTGGGAAAAAAAAAAGTACGCCTGCAGCAGCAGGATCTGCTGGGGACCAAGCTGGGAGCAGCACCCCTGCTCCATTGGGTTCAGTGCCTCCACCACCACGTCAACTTAAGTCAAAGCCCTTGAGTGCTTCAGAGGCAGTCAGTGTACTTCTCCAATCACCATCGACCAGTGATGTTGGCTCATCGCAAGAAAGTAGCAGCAATGTCCCTGAATCAACACAGGTTGTTGTAACTCATCTGACAAGTGTTGAACAACCACAGCTGCAACAACAACACCATGTGCAAGTACACGCCCAAGTACATGTGGAAGGAGAGGCAGCAAAAGGAGATGCGCAAGCAAAGGTGCATGGAGGTTCACAAGTGCCCACAATAGTTGTTCCTCCCGAAGTAGGGGCACATCAGGAAATCGACAATGAAGCCGAGGTATCATTGGAAGCCACTCCTCCTGATGATCATTCATTGTCTTCAAAATCCCTAGCAAGGAAAAGATCAAGGGGGGTGTCTACATCTTCTTCAAGCCCACCTCGTTCTGATGCAAGTGATCTGTCTTGGGAACCACAACTGCGGTCTGACAGTGAGGCACACCATGATCTGACACCGGTACCTAAGCGTAAAAGGAAGGTCGTCCAAAAACTCAAACCTATGGAGTGTGATGAGGCTCAACAAGAAGTGACAGATACTGCTGGTGATGAAGCCTCTCACGATGACGACGAGCCAGTCATCACAAAGGTCACTGCAGCCCCACCGGGCATGCAGCAAAGAGACATTTTGACCCTATCCCGAGAAGCTGCTGAGCGTGATGATGATGTCGGCGAGGAGGCAATGGAAATGGAATCATTAGATTTGGAGTTAAGTAGTACACCAAAACCTACCGCTTCCATATTTCTTCCTCGCAAGAAGGTACCCACCTCGTCCTCGACCTCAATTCGTGGTGGTGAAAGTGCAAAACGTACTGAAGTTCGGCAATCCACATCCTCCACTTCATCTGGCATTAGCAACAGGACCACCACCACCAGTATCGCCGCCTCCTCCGGCCCCCAAAGACATTTCAAGTCTCCAGTTTGGGACTTCTTTAGTGTTTGCCCAAAAATGGAAAACGTAGCCATTTGTAGCCTTTGTAAGGTTCGAGTTGGTCGTGGTAAGCTTGGTTCTAACTATGGTACCGGAGGCCAGAGAGGTCATCTTAAGAGAACGCACCCTGTCCAATGGCTTCCGCACCTAGAGGCGTTTATGCAAGCCAGAATTGCACGTAATGAAAACGTTGATTTTTCATCTGATGATGACGAGGAGGAAGAAGACGATTCAAACACTTCACTTACACCCAATACCCCTGTCAGCAGCACACCCCATGTGAGCCACACTAAGAGTGTGGGAGAGAGTGAGACATCAATGCGGAAAAGTACATCAGCGAGCGTAACTGGGTCGAAGAGATCATCATCATCCCGTAAATCCTTGGTCCAGGGCAACATAAAAAAAGATGTTGTTTACAGAAGCGCAATATGAACGCAACCACCCAATGACGCGTCTGTATAACACTAAGCTGGCTAAAATGCTAGCTCTGGACCTTCTCCCTTTTTCTTTTGTAGAAGGGGTTGGTTTTCTAGAATTAGTGGCAGCGCTCTGCCCTAAATGGAAGGTTCCTAGCTGATTCTATTTTGCCCGAGTTGCGGTTCCAGCACTACATGAAGATGTTCTGAAGGTGATTGGGGCAGCTTTGCAGAAGAGTGCTGTTCACACTATACATCTGACAACAGACATGTGGACCAGTGGCGCAGGCGCTGATTACATGTGCATCACTGCACACTGGGTCTCTTTTTCAGGGGCTAAAGCAAAGCTAAACGCAGGTGTTGACACGGACATTGTTTTTAAAGCTGCTCGGAAACATGCAACACTAGCCATGTTTGGTTTGGAGAAATGTCACACAGCAGAAAACATTTTGGATGTCTTTAACACAAAGGTCCTTAACTGGCTGTCCCCACTAAAACGCCAGGTTGGTCATGTTTCCACGGACAATGGCGCCAATATAGTTAAGGCCATGAGGGACGGTTACTATTTCAGAGTGCCGTGTTTGGCGCACTGTATAAACCTGGTTGTCCAAAAATTCTTGGCTAATAAAGCCAGTGCAGCGTACAGTGTATTGGACACCTGCCGAAAAATGTGCAAGCATTTCAGCCATTCTTTTAAGGCCCGGAAGCAGCTGAGGAGCCTGCTATATCAACGTAAAATGCCAGTGAAAGCACTCATCCAGGAGGTGGTAACACGTTGGAACTCAACCTTCTACATGCTTGAGCGTCTGTATGAGCAGTATATGGAACTCGATCAATATTTCCTTACAGAGGGTACAGAGGAGCTGAGGATGGGTGGGCCGCAATGGAACATAGTTCAAGGCCTGACATGCATGCTTCGTCCTTTCGAGATCTTCACGCGTGCAGTCAGCAAGGAGGACTCTAATTTCGGAAAAGCTATCCCATTGTTGTACATGCTGGAGGACCAACTGAAGGAGGTGTGTTCTGTGTTTGAAAAAGATGACAAAAACCAAGACTCTTTGCTTCTGGCTGAGCAATTATTAGAGCTCCTACAAGGTGATGAACGTCTTAAAAAGATCCACTCAGAACAGCATTACATTTGTGCTACTATTCTGGATCCACGCTACAAAAAGGCGCTGGCAGGCCAAGCATTCTTTCCTTTTGATGATGAACATGTTCCAAAGTACAAACGTTGGCTAGCCTTGTCAGCCAAGAAGTTTGAAACAGAACGGCTGAAAATTGAAGGAAATGGCAGTACATCAGCAGGCCATCCCCATTCAAAACAATCCACTTCTGCACCTGTGGCTGTGGCACAAGTGACCTCTCAGCCGTTAAAGACACCGGCAACCGGATCATCTGCACGAGACACAACAGAAACATTGGAGGCTGAAGAGGATTGGCTAGCTCTGCGTGGGTTTGGTTCTCAAAAGGTCAGAGGCACAGCAAGAGCTAAGCAAAGTGGAGGAACCTTGGAAGAGGACCTTGAGTCGATGGTGAAGGACTATCTGAATGACTCAACAGAGGTCTATGTTAATTCTGACCCATTGGCGTATTGGCATGGGAAAAAAGAATTGTGGCCACGGCTCACCAACCTGGCTTTAAACTACTTGTCTTGCCCACTCGCAAGCGTGTCTTCTGAACGGGTTTTCAGTGCTGCTGGTGGCATTGTAACTCCCAAACGGAGCCGCCTCTCGCCCAAAAATGTGGAGAGGTTAACAATGATCAAGATGAATCAGCACCTCATACCACCAGATTTCAGAGTACGAGAAAGCGTGCCGGATGAAGAGGAGGTGGCCAGCAACATAGATGAGGGAATTTCTACTCTGTCAGGTGACACTGAGCTCACCCTGCCTGAATTCGCAGAGTATGATGACGAAGCCTTATTCTTATTCCTGGACCGTGATAAGTCAAGTCAAGTCAGAGAATTTATATAGCGCACTACCTACCCAGAGGGTCTCAAGGCGCTTAGAAAGGGGAGGAGGATTATTTGTCAAATATCCACGTTTTAAGTTGTTTTCTGAATGCTAGGTGGTTCTGGGTGAGGCGAAGGTAGGCGGGGAGTGAGTTCCATGTTTTAGCAGCCAGGTATGAGAAGGATCTGCCTCCCATGGTGGTCCTGTTGATGCGAGGTACAGTGGCGAGGGCTTGGTTGGAAGAACGTAGTTGGCGGGAGGGGGTGTAGAAGGACAGTCGTGAGTTGAGGCATTCTGGTCCGATGTCGTAGAGTGAGTTGTGTGCGTGAGTTAGCAGTCGGAAAGTGATTCTCCTATTGACGGGTAGCCAGTGGAGGTCTTTCAGGTGACCGGAGATGTGTTCGTTGCGCGGGATGTCTAATATGATCCTGCTGAGGCGTTTTGGATTTGTTGGAGTTTCTTCTGGAGTTTAGCGGTAGTACCTGCGTAGAGGGTGTTTCCGTAGTCCAGTCGGCTCGTGACTAGAGCATGGGTGACTGTTTTCCTTGTTTCGGTGGGGATCCAGCGAAATGTTTTTCTGAGCATGCGAAGAATGTTGAAGCAGGATGAGGATACGGCGCTGACTTGTCTGTTCATTGAGAGTGAAGAATCCAGGATGACGCCTAGGTTCCGTGCGTGGTCTGTCGGGATGGGTGCTTTTCCAAGGGCTTCCGGCCACCAGGAGTCGTCCCATGCAGAGGGGGATGTACCTAAGATGAGGACTTCTGTTTTGTCTGAGTTCAGTTTCAGACGGCTTTGTTTCATCCATTCTATATTACAAACTTTAATCAGATAATCACAAAATCAAGCCCATCAGCAGAACTGTCTTCACTGGTTTGCTAATTGATTTGAAGTTGCCGCAGTCTGCATTCCTCAGGTTCACAATTTCAGAAGAACATGCTCCTCTATCCTCCTCCTCCAGACTCCTATTTCCATCAAACCAGAGGGCTGGTTTACGCCCAATGAAGAAAGACTCAGCACTTGTGGGGGTGTTGTTGTACCTCTTTGCAGGTGAGTTGACGGCTCTGGGGCCATTGCTGGGAAGCTCTAATACCGGATAAAAGTGTTTTGGACCAAATCCCAGGCGGAAAATTATTTGTGTTTTTGATGACTTGCTTGCCTTTGAGGTGCTCTTAGGGGGGCTTACTGGTGTTTGCGGGTGAGTTTCGTGGTCTGGGAGCACTGCTGGGACACTCTAATCTTCATTGCATTTGCTTTTCAGGAAATCCGTCGTGGCAACCCCGACTTATGGCCTAGCTACGCAGCGCGTTTGGACCGAAGGCCGAGAAATATTGCAAGTATGAGATTTTGCTTTTGGCCTGTTTGGGGGTGTTATGCTTCTTGGCGGGTGGGTTGGCGGGTCTTGGGGCATTCCTGGGAAGGTCTAATACCGGGTAGAAGTGGTTGGGACAAAATCCAGGCCGATTTTTTTTGTGGCTATTTCTGACATTTTGCTCAATGTAGCCTTTTCGGGGGCCTGTTTGGGGGGCTTCCTGGTGTTTGTGGGTGAGTTTCGTGCTCTGGAATCACTGCTGGGACACTCTAATCTTGATTGCATTTGCTTTTCAGGAAATCCGTCGTGGCAACCCCGACTTATGGCCTAGCTACGCAGCGCGTTTGGACCGAAGGCCGAGAAATATTGCAAGTATGAGATTTTGCTTTTGGCCTGTTTGGGGGTGTTATGCTTCTTGGCGGGTGGGTTGGCGGGTCTTGGGGCATTCCTGGGAAGGTCTAATACCGGGTAGAAGTGGTTGGGACAAAATCCAGGCCGATTTTTTTTTGGCTATTTCTGACATTTTGCTCAATGTGGCCTTTTCGGGGGCCTGTTTGGGGGGCTTCCTGGTGTTTGTGGGTGAGTTTCGGGGTCTGGGAGCACTGCTGGGACACTCTAATCTTGATTGCATTTGCTTTTCAGGAAATCCGTCGTGGCAACCCCGACTTATGGCCTAGCTACGCAGCGCGTTTGGACCGAAGGCCGAGAAATATTGCAAGTATGAGATTTTGCTTTTGGCCTGTTTGGGGGTGTTATGCTTCTTGGCGGGTGGGTTGGCGGGTCTTGGGGCATTCCTGGGATGGTCTAATACCGGGTAGAAGTGGTTGGGACAAAATCCAGGCCGAATTTTTTTTTGGCTATTTCTGACATTTTGCTCAATGTAGCGTTTTCGGGGGCCTGTTTGGGGGCTTCCTGGTGTTTGTGAGTGTGTTTCGGGGTCTGGGCTCACTGCTGGCTATATATACTTTACTTTGCAAGAGGTTTGAAGCAAATCCATGGTGGCAGAGGGGAGTTAGGGCCTAGCTGCAGAGCGCGCGCGGAGTGATTTGGGAAATTTGTGAAAAATTGACTGTCCCCATTTTTGTACTTTTGCTCTTTGGCTGTTTGGGGGTCTTCTACTAGTTTTCGCCTGGGTTGACGGCTCTGGGGCCATTGCTGGGAAGCTCTAATACCGGATAAAAGTGTTTTGGACCAAATCCCAGGCGGAAATTTTTTAGTGTTTTTGATGACTTGCTTGCCTTTGAGGTGCTCTTAGGGGGGGTTCCGTCTGTTTGTGGGTGAGTTTCGTGCTCTGGAAGCACTGCTGGGACACTCTAATCTTGATTGCATTTGCTTTTCAGGAAATCAGTCGTGGCAACCCCGACTTATGGCCTAGCTACGCAGCGCGTTTGGACCGAAGGCCGAGAAATATTGCAAGTATGAGATTTTGCTTTTGGCCTGTTTGGGGGTGTTATGCTTCTTGGCGGGTGGGTTGGCGGGTCTTGGGGCATTCCTGGGAAGGTCTAATACCGGGTAGAAGCGGTTGGGACAAAATCCAGGCCGATTTTTTTTGGGCGATTTTTGACATTTTGCTCAATGTGGCCTTTTCGGGGGCCTGTTTGGGGGGCTTCCTGGTGTTTGTGGGTGAGTTTCGGGGTCTGGGAGCACTGCTGGGACACTCTAATCTTGATTGCATTTGCTTTTCAGGAAATCCGTCGTGGCAACCCCGACTTATGGCCTAGCTACGCAGCGCGTTTGGACCGAAGGCCGAGAAATATTGCAAGTATGAGATTTTGCTTTTGGCCTGTTTGGGGGTGTTATGCTTCTTGGCGGGTGGGTTGGCGGGTCTTGGGGCATTCCTGGGAAGGTCTAATACCGGGTAGAAGTGGTTGGGACAAAATCCAGGCCGATTTTTTTTTGGCTATTTCTGACATTTTGCTCAATGTGGCCTTTTCGGGGGCCTGTTTGGGGGGCTTCCTGGTGTTTGTGGGTGAGTTTCGGGGTCTGGGAGCACTGCTGGGACACTCTAATCTTGATTGCATTTGCTTTTCAGGAAATCCGTTGTGGCAACCCCGACTTATGGCCTAGCTACGCAGCGCGTTTGGACCGAAGGCCGAGAAATATTGCAAGTATGAGATTTTGCTTTTGGCCTGTTTGGGGGTGTTATGCTTCTTGGCGGGTGGGTTGGCGGGTCTTGGGGCATTCCTGGGAAGGTCTAATACCGGGTAGAAGTGGTTGGGACAAAATCCAGGCGGAAAAGCCTTTTGGCACTTTTTGTAACTTAGGGTTCGTTAGGGTTAGCCCTAGCAGCAGGATTGCATGTGTTTCGGGGTGTTCTAGATTTTTGCAACTGAGTTCTGGGGTCTTAGAGCACTCGTGAGAATGTGTAATTTTGGTTGCAAGTCATTTGAAGAAAATCCATGGTGGGAAAGGGGGGATTTGGCATAGTTAAAGAAAGCCTTTGCCACTATTCTTAACTTAGGGTTCGTTAGGGTTAGCAGTATTTCTATTGCATGTGTTTGAGTGGGGGGGATTTCGAGTCTTGGAGCGATGCTGGCTATGGCTACTTTTGCTTGGTTGCTTGCAAGTGGTTTGAATGCAATCCACGGTGGGTAAGGGGTAATTAGGAAGGGGGTACTTCGGCCTACTGTTACTTTCAAAGTAAGTTTTGTCACCAGTTTTCTGCTAGGCCTCGTTTTTTGAGATTTGATTGGGGGTCTTCTACATTTTTGCGACTGGCTTTAGTAAGGGTCTGGGTGGGAGCACTGCTAGGAAGATCTAATTTTGTTCTAAAAAACACTTTACAGTACACCTAGCTTGAGGGTAAAGATCCGCTACATTAATTTGCCCATACTTATTTATCCTTCAAAAGGTGACTCAGACAGAGTACGCACTTTCAAAAATATTGTACTGTCTACTAGGAAAATCAAATTGTGACTTTTTGCACTCCACAGCCTACATACCTTATATTTATTTATCAGTGGTGTTGTAATATTATATCACTTCCTGTTTTTCGTTGAATAATTACAGGCCGGGTTTCAGTCTCTGTAATGGGGAAAAAAGGATGGCGTCAGGCTTCACAGTAGCGAGCCACAATTCAGCATCAGGCAGGCAGTGGACAGGGTGTCTTCTGGTGACCAACATCGATGGACGAAGCGTCGGCTGCAATGGAGGAGTGCCGCTAATAAGAGGATTTTTTTTCTGCAGGCAACTTACTTACCACTTCCAACAGGACAACTACAACCACATAGATACAGTATCCCTTGCCTTTTTCTCTGACTGTGACTGCATTTCTTGGATCTCTCTCTGCTTCTAAATTGATCCCTTAACACATCACTTAGTCCACTCCACTATCACATCTGCACCACACATAGTCATTTGTAAGTGCTCCTACGTAATTCGCAAGTCGCAGCACGCCCCAGGCCGTAGAGGACTGGGATGGCCCCAATGATGAAGCATGTCACCAAGGGGCAACCCTGGTGAGTGAGGGGACACCTAGAAAAAAAGCAATTTCTCCTTTTCTATCTACTATACCTTCCAGACCAACCCCACTGAGTGTTGTTGTGAATGGATTTATAGTGACCAGCAAGGCTCTCGGGTATCTGGCTACAGAGACCTTATGTTGAATATCGTTATCAATAATTCCACACAGGCCCTGTACTGTCGCATTCTTTCTTCCACAGTTGTCGAATGTACTACTTACTTTTCACTGACATGCATGCAGTAGTGCATGCACTTTCAAAGATTGATGGATAGGTTTGTACCCAAAGATTTGTTTATGTTCAATTGTTTGTCTATGCTGTGCTTTTTTTTACAGGGTGTCTTCTGGTGACCAACATCGATGGACGAAGCGTCGGCTGCAATGGAGGAGTGCCGCTAATAGGAGGATTTTTTTTCTGCAGGCAACTGACTTACCACTTCCAACAGGACCACTACAACCACATAGATACAGTATCCCTTGCCTTTTTCTCTGACTGTGACTGCATTTCTTGGATCTCTCTCTGCTTCTAAATTGATCCCTTAACACATCACTTAGTCCACTCCACTATCACATCTGCACCACACATAGTCATTTGTAAGTGCTCCTACGTAATTCGCAAGTCGCAGCACGCCCCAGGCCGTAGAGGACTGGGATGGCCCCAATGATGAAGCATGTCACCAAGGGGCAACCCTGGTGAGTGAGGGGACACCTAGAAAAAAAGCAATTTCTCCTTTCCTATCTACTATACCTTCCAGACCAACCCCACTGAGTGTTGTTGTGAATGGATTTATAGTGACCAGCAAGGCTCTCGGGTATCTGGCTACAGAGACCTTATGTTGAATATCGTTATCAATAATTCCACACAGGCCCTGTACTGTCGCATTCTTTCTTCCACAGTTGTTGAATGTACTACTTACTTTTCACTGACATGCATGCAGTAGTGCATGCACTTTCAAAGATTGATGGATAGGTTTGTACCCAAAGAGTTGTTTATGTTCAATTGTTTGTCTATGCTGTGCTTTTTTTTACAGGGTGTCTTCTGGTGACCAACATCGATGGACGAAGCGTCGGCTGCAATGGAGGAGTGCCGCTAATAGGAGGATTTTTTTTCTGCAGGCAACTGACTTACCACTTCCAACAGGACCACTACAACCACATAGATACAGTATCCCTTGCCTTTTTCTCTGACTGTGACTGCATTTCTTGGATCTCTCTCTGCTTCTAAATTGATCCCTTAACACATCACTTAGTCCACTCCACTATCACATCTGCACCACACATAGTCATTTGTAAGTGCTCCTACGTAATTCGCAAGTCGCAGCACGCCCCAGGCCGTAGAGGACTGGGATGGCCCCAATGATGAAGCATGTCACCAAGGGGCAACCCTGGTGAGTGAGGGGACACCTAGAAAAAAAGCAATTTCTCCTTTTCTATCTACTATACCTTCCAGACCAACCCCACTGAGTGTTGTCGTGAATGGATTTATAGTGACCAGCAAGGCTCTCGGGTATCTGGCTACAGAGACCTTATGTTGAATATCGTTATCAATAATTCCACACAGGCCCTTTACTGTCGCATTCTTTCTTCCACAGTTGTCGAATGTACTACTTACTTTTCACTGACATGCATGCAGTAGTGCATGCACTTTCAAAGATTGATGGATAGGTTTGTACCCAAAGATTTGTTTATGTTCACAATTCTTTGTCTATGCTGTGCTATTTTTTCTTGTCTCCCAAAACCTTTCCCAAAAACTCCCGTACCCATCCATTTTTCAAACCCTAACCCTCTTCCCCCGGGCTGTGTGGTTTTGATTGATGTGTGACTAAATTACAGCAATAAATCCACACACTTGCTGGGGAGGATAAGGTGATAGCAACAGGCTGGTGAAGAAATCCGAGGATATATTCTTACTCTGCTTGACAAAGAACCATTGCTAATGTGAAAGAACTTCAACCGAATTAGTAGTTATACATTACCATTTGTTAGGCTACAATGTGGCACTGTTCTACTGTACTTCTGTCACCTGCTATATTCTCAGTTGTACCGTTGAATTGCTCAGGAGGACAAACCAGATTTCATTTTCTTTTTTTTCATAGGCATGCAACTGCCACTGTGTCACACCACTAGTACCACCGCTATGAGGAAATTTTATCCGACCAAGATTGCCAACCTTATTCGCTGTTTCCCGTGGAGCCAGCCCTGGGTCTAGCCCTACTTTCAAACACAAATTACAGGTAAGATAAGCGTTTGGTGGTTTGGGGGTATACTGGAGTATTAGTACGAGAGACGAGAGACTGAAGGTAGTACTACTAAAGTCCTAGGACTCTTGGATTCACTTCACTTAGTCTGTGAGAGGCACTTAGTGTTGAAAACATTTGGGCATTTACACTTAAAGGAAGAAAATGGAACTAAACTTTCAGGAAAACAAAGTCACTGTTAAACCCCCACCCGCCAGGCAAGCAGTAAGAAACGGGTATGCTCAGATAAAGTTTGAAAAAGTATATTTATATCCCTAACAAAATAATCTCCCGCAAGACCCTCCCTAACCCCAACGATTGTCCTTCAAAAGTCCCCAAAAACCCAACTCCCAATTCCCACCCCCCAAAAGTCTCTAAAAAAGGGGCAAGGGACACTATGTGTGGATGCTGTCAACTTTTTGGGCCAGGGCATCATGCTCCTGGCGGAGCAAGGCGTGCTCTACGCGGAGCCCCTCCAACTGGTTGGAAAAGTGGTGGAGCTCCTGCTGGAGGCGGGACACCATCAGGGTACTGCGGCGCAGGCGTGCCTTCAATGCCTTGTAGGTGCAACGGCTGTGAGAGGAAGCTGTAGCTGTTGTCCTTGCTACTCGGCGGTGGCGTTTGGCTTTGGCAGCCCGGCTCAGTCTGGGTGGACCACTGTGCTGGGTGGCACTGGCAGCCCGTGGGGGAACGGAGGCCGATGCAGACGACGTAGTTGTTGTGGTCGACTGCACACTTTCTTCGTCCTCCAGGGCCACCAGCCGCCGATATTCGGCCACAGTGGCATCGATCCGCCGTTGCCGGGCCGCTCTAGCCAGCTCCTTCCTCCTTGTTCGTTTGGAAGGAGAACCTATATGAAGAAAGAAAGACATAGTCTGTAACCAATGCTCTTTAAGATTAACTCAATCATTCAGCAGAAATTTGTGTTGCACTACAACTAGCAACTTGCAAACGCATTACATAACTATTGAGGCCAGTATCTATCTAACCTCACACTTCTTCATCCTTGCTCTAACATTAGTGGGAGTTTAAGGAACAAATTCTACGAGCACTATGGACTTCCATTGGAGTCGACTATGAAAGTACACCAGTCTTATTCTTCTTCTTGTCTCTTGTTTTGGAAAATTGGTTTGTTATCTTCTGCAAGCCGGCATAATGGCAGCGCAGTAAACTTGCACCCGAGAAAAAGAGACGCACGCCATGAGGAGTGACCTAGACTTGCGTTGCGTTACTGTACCCGTCCAGTACATGCAGGTGGTGAAGCTTTTACTTTTCTATTACGGGTGGCACTGAGAATACTCTGTTACAACTCAAGGGCTACTGCTTAATTAATTTAACTTTCACCCTACAGTGGAAATGAGTACTAGATATGGAAAATTGAAGAAGATAAATAATCTGATTATCTATCACTTCACATGGGATGTTTTTGCTTATATATGGGATGACTTTAGGTGCTTTGCTTTTTATTAAGTGACCAGTGATACATCCACACATGAATGACTGAGTACTACTAAACTTATTAAGAGAGGTAGGGAGTGACCACCGTAATAACCGGATCTATGCAGTGCTTGCAATACAAACTACTGCTACTATTGATGGTAGTATTTGGACAAAATTAAAAGTTCTTTTCCTTGCCTTTCCTACACTGGAACGGACGTGCGGGTGCAGTGTTACATGCTCTTCAAAGTTACACTTAGTTCATCCACTGACCGTCTACTCTCTCTAGATCATGGGTACTCACAAACTTTCTCTCAGGGGCTACATTTACAGTGTAGTTTGGGGCCGAGGGCCGCACTGGTGGGGGCGGAGTCAGAGGGGGCGGGGCTAAAGCAAAACGATAACTTGTGACCATGAGGTTGCACACAGGTCCCTGCAGCAGATGCCCTCATCCACTGAGCCACCAGACCCAGCATTTACATGCATCTCTCTCCCTCCTGCTCTCCCTCCTGCCCTCCCTCCTGCCCTCCCTCTCCATCTCTCTCTCCCTCCTGCCCTCCCTCTCCCTCCCCCTCTGTCATGTCACTGTGTGTGTGTCAGCCTTCAGCCCGGGTTGAGACCGCTTCCTCAACGCGCACACACAGACAACAACACCAAAGTACTTAACAGGTCTTTAAAATACCATTAACATATTATTGAGGCTTTGTTTGTTGTAGCGCCCCTGCTTCTCCACCCTGACAATCACTGCTTGCCCGGCCCCACAGAGCAGAGGCTTTGTTCTATTTCACCTCTTTGTGGCCTTGCATCTCCACTCTGCTCTGTGGGGGCCGGGGGAGCAGTGATTGTCAGAGTGGAGATGCAGGGGCGCTAACAGGTGAAATACAAAAAAGCCTCTGCTCTGTGGGGGCCGGGGGAGCAGTGATTGTCTGCAAGGTCTGCGCACCGCCAAGGAAGGCTTGCCGGGCCACCACCGGCCCACGGGCCGTGCTATGAGTACCCCTGCTCTAGATACAATATGCTATCTAAGAGTCAGATAGTAGCATGATCCAGGTATATGGACACATACAGTTTCTGTGTCACCCACCCAGGCTGTTGTCCTTCCACCCATCATTGCTTCATCATTCACCCAGCCATGCATCTCATATTCTTGCCTTCCCAGCTAGTCTTCAATCTCAATAAGTAAGGAATATATAAGAGCTTACCTCTGGCCGCCACCACCACCGTCTCAACTCTCACAGCCGCCGCCTCCTCCCCTGAAGAATCGCCCTCCGCCTCCGTGTCGAGCACCACCACCTCCACACTGGCCCCGCCACCAGATGTTCCACCTACAAAGTACATTTAAGAATGTTAGAATAAAGCACTCACTAGTCTTTGGTCTAGGAATGAAGACATGTGAAAACAATGTAATTTGTGACTGTCTACGTTAAAGTTAAAAAAAAATGTCCCTTTTTCCAGGGAAGGTTGTCTTGCTGCACTTTTTGGCACAACTGATGAAGGCTGTTTTTTTAACACGCACCATTTTTCTCCACACAGACAGAAGATGGACTTCTAACAACAAGATCAAGTTGAAACGAGGTGAGAGCTCGGCTCGACCACAAGAAATGTCTTCAATTAATCGTCAGCACTAACCACTTTTCCATTATCAGTTAAACGTTTAGTTTTATTATGACTTCATTTTAATAAATGTGTTTACTTTTAATAAAGCTTTTAAACTTAAATACAATCTGTGTTTTTTGGTCCAGACTAGAGTGACTGAGCGAAAGGTTTTGCAATTTTTGCAAGCATGAGTCCAGATAGAACACTTCAAAAGACATTATGGACAATCCCAGAGGACTGCACTAAGTTGATAGAGCTATTGCTGACTAGAATCATGGGAGTTTCGCCAACCGTGCAATCTTAGTTAGCTACACAGACAGACTAATAAGAATAATCTAGTAATGCCACAGGGAGTCATAGTAGAGGCAGGATAAGAATTTAGATACAGTCTACAAGAAGAGCAAAGACAATTTTGAAAAAAGTCAAATGAGGAACGCTAGGAAAAATAGGTACTAGTCTAAAATGAAAACTTACTGGGGCCAGCAGAGGAGCCCTCGCCTGCCCGATCCTGGCCCTTTTGAACAGCATCCACCGCCTGCTGCTCCTGTGTCCTCCTCTCGCCCCTGGGGGGAGCTGACGTACAACATGAAAGAAAGAACAGAAAACATGGATGATTGTTGCTTGTCAATGTCAACCAAATCAAACATTTCAAAAGAACAATAACAAAATATTTCCGCGAAATTATATTGATTAGGGTTAGTTTTCATTTATTTGCGGACCTGTGACTTCGAAAGTCACGTAACTCACTAAACAAAGTACTGAAACGTTCACCTAGGACTGGCAGGCAGCAGTCCGCAGGCAAGACGCAAAGTGACAGACAAACTCCATTGTGATTTCAGTCAGATCAGTGACAACACTAACAGTTGCCTGCTACATTACCAGTCATTTAAATAGTCAAACTATCAATCCACCGCCACTATTTTTCTTATTGTCAGGGGTACAAAGGAAGGGGCAGATTTAAGCCCCTTGCGGCTCTTTTGCGCCGTTCTTGTGTGACTTTTGTGACGCAGCAGCTAAACAAAAAAGGGCGCCATGGTGCGGCGTATAATATTATAACAACGTGACGCATTTGGGAGATGTATCCCGTTATAAAGCCCTGCGCCATCAGGGGGCGTTCCGGCGCAAGGGAGGGCATTCCTGCGCTGGAACACATCCTAATAGTGGCTGAGGGAAATCTACAAAATTTCAATCAGTCACCTTTAGGACAATGATGCGTCACACAAACCCTGCACCTGCTTGAAGCAGACGTACGGCTTGACCCAGCATTGGGGAGATAGGGTACCCCAGAGCATTGCTGGAGCTGCGCCATCGTTGTGATGCAACTCCAGCAGTAAAGCTTTGGTGACGTTTTGGGCCCATGGTGCGCCGCATTGCCAATACGGCGCACCATGTTTGGTGGTGGTAGCGGGCCGCACAATTAATGGCGCATCCCTGCTACTTTGCAGGGATGCGACGGTAATTGCAATTCTGCCCCTTAGGGGCATACTTACTTACGCGTTCTGGCGCATCTCCAGAGATGCGCCAGATCAAATGCGTCACGCAAAACTACCCTTGCGACACGGCAGATGCGCCTCATTTACAATGCGGCGCGCCCTGGCGCAAGGGTAGGCACTTGCGTGACGCATCTCGTCACGTAAGAGCGGCGCATCGCTGGAGTCACGTCGCCAACGCAATGCAACTCCAGTAATGCTCAGGGCCACCCAATACTTAACATGCTGTGTCAGTCCTTTAGCCTGCTTCGAGCAGACATAAGGAATTGAATTGACGTAGCAGCGTCGCAGAAGTGCCTGTGTTAAATCTTGTAGATTTCACGCAGGCAATTTTGCGAGGCGCACAGCCGCCGGACCGCCCACCCTGCGTACTAGGAACGCACCCATTGTGGTGCAGGCCCATGGCTTTATAACGTGACGCATCTCCCTAGATGCGTCATGCTGTAAATGACTCGCAGGGATGCGGCACGTTTACGCCGCTGTTGCGTCACGCAAGGCAACGTAAACGTGGCGCAAGGGGGCTTGTAAATGTTATCTGCCCCCTAGTGTCTAGCATTACGCAGTTCTGTAAAGTACACTCATACATAATAGTTACTCAGGCCAATGAGACCACGAAATAGAAAACAAATAAGCATAGTAGCAACGCCACTGAGAAGGAGAGCAGTGCACCTGAAATGCACAGAAGATTTTGAAATATAATTTAACAACAATGTAATCGTCATCAGCGGCATTATTGGCTTGCTCCATGTAAAAAACAAATATTTGCAATACAACAACACAGAGCAGGAGAAAACATCATAGTAGTGAGTGATTAAATGGCTACTACTACTCACCAAGCCCGGGGATCTCCAAGCCGAGCTGGTCCAGCAGGTCGCGCTCGCGGTCCAGGAGGTCCGTCCAGCGATGGGTGAATTGTAAATTGTTGTGTCTTGTAAAGCGCACTGCTACCCGGAGGCCTCGTAGCGCTATAGACCGCTGGGGAACCCGTCCTGGCTTTCCCTGTGAGATAGTCCCTCCTGGGGGTCTCCAAGGTGAAACCAGGCATCCCCGGCGTTTGTGTGGGGCCGTTGTGGAGATGAGGCAAGCTAATGCCCAGAGTTGCCGAGTGTGCTCCCAGGTCGGAGTAGGCACCGATGCGAGAATTATCAGTCCGCTGATCCTGGTCCGCGACCCTGCCGCGTCGGGAATCGAACCCTGGTCCCGGGCCGTTCTCTGCGCTCGGGTCTGCCGCCTCTAACCAGTGAGCCACACCTCTCCACCTGACCTGGTTGTAGGTGCGCTGGACCCCGTAGAGGTGGGATATGGCCCAGCACACCTTCTCCCACCGCTTCCGGCGCTCCCGCATGTTGTAGCCGCCGGCCGCGATCCTGCCGCCTCCCGCGATGGTCCTGGGCAGGCGGCGCTGGACGAAGTAGACCAGCGCGCCCACTTTCTCCGGGCTGAATATCTCCCGTCGCGTCACCTGCTCCCCCCTCAATCTCCCGCATGCTGTCCTGGCACTGGGTCCAGCACTACTCCCCGCCGCCGCTGCGGCCCTCAAGTGCCTGTGCAGCTTCACGGCCCCTGGCTTGACCATGGTCTGGGCAGGTAAGGTAGGAAGAAGTAGAAAATTAAGAAAGAATAGGATAGGGAAGAAGAAAAGAAAAGAGTTTAGAAAAGTAGTTTAAAAGTAAAGAAAAATAGCAGAAAAGACAAAAATATACAGCTAGGAAAAGAGAGGGATAGATAAGAAGCAAAATCGTAAAAAAAAAAACTGAAAACAAGCAAAGGATGGCAAAGATACCAAGAGGATTAAACACCATGCCCAGACACAGGAAATGAATGAAAAACAAGATGGCCGGCGCCCGTTCACGAGCGCGAAAGTAAGTTCGCGCGAGATTTTCCTCGCGATCTCGTGCGAACCTCTAGATTTCCCGCGCGATCTCGTGCGAACCTCTACTCGCAATGCGCTTACTGCGCGAGATTATACATAGCGGGCGGAAACGGAAATACGTCACGCAAACAAAATGGCCGCGCCCGTACTCGACCTTGGGGTAAATTCGCGAAAAAAACGAAAAACGATTTCAGCAAAAGCAAAAGCAATGAGCAGGTGCAAAAGGTCAACCTCATGATTTGGAACGATTCTTTGTAGTGCTTCCTGAGGGGGCCCTCCAGAATTCGGTTGCCTGCTTGCAACTATTGTGTGACCCTGCTCTGACCTTAACTGTATGCCACAAAGGTCCTGATTTAAAGCTAAAGGAGCAGACAAGCAGGTGCCAGAGTGGAACTTGAAATTCTTTCAGTGACACATTAATTAGCCCCTAATTCATTATTGTCAGTTGGGGCAGGGCAGGTGTTGTTAATAAACTAACCCCAAATTAATTCATGTCAGTTCAAGCAGGGCAGGTGGGCTTGCTTTTCCCCCCCATCTTCTACAGTGATGATGAACCAGAGGGTGGCATTGATGTAACAGAGGGTGGCATGGGTCAAAGAGAGGGTGCCAGTGGTGAAACAGAGGGTGCTGGGAGGCTGTGATGATGAACCAGACGTAGAAACAACATAGTCGCGACCGTTGCGAGCCGACAAGTACGTTCGCAATTGCGAACTAGTACCAAATCCTCGCGAACTGGCAGAAACAATTGCGAACACACAAAAAAAAAAATCTGCAAATTCGCGGGAATTCGCGGATTTTGCGGATTGCGAGTTCGCAAATCCGCAAAATTCGCGAACGCGAGATCCGCAAAATTCGCCCATGCTTACTCACACTCTCACAGCCCAAACAGCTCTCACAGCCCACAGAGACCTCACAGCCCACACAGTCCTCACAGCCCACACAGCTCTCACATCCCACACAGCTCTCACAGCCCACACAGCTCTCACAGCCCGCCTAGGTAGACCGAGGCACAAAAGAAGCAGAGCTCACAGCCCACACAGCTCTCACAGCCCACACAGCTCTCACGGCCCACACAGCTCTCACAGCCCACACAGCCCTCACAGCCCACACAGCCCTCACAGCCCTCACAGCACACACAGCTCTCACAGCCAACACAGCCCTCACAGCCCACACAGCTCTCACAGCCCACACAGCTCTCACAGCCCACACAGCCCTCACAGCCCACACAGCCCATGCAGCCCTCACAGCCCTCACAGCACACACAGCTCTCACAGCCAACACAGCCCTCACAGCCCACACAGCTCTCACAGCCCACACAGCCCACACTCTCACAGCCCCACAGGTCTCACAGCCCACACAGCTCTCACAGGCCTCACAGCCCACACAGCCCTCACAGCCCACACAGCTCTCACAGCCCACACAGCTCTCACAGCCTTCACAGCCCACACAGCCCACACTCTCACAGCCCAAACAGCTCTCATAGCCCACACAGCTCTCACAGCCCAAACAGCTCTCAGGGCCCACACAGCTCTCACAGCCCACACAGCTCCCACAGCCCACACAGCTCTGGCAAAGATAATACCAGCAGAGAACAAGCACTGGCAAAGACAATAACGGCAGCAAACAAACACTGGCAAAGACAATAACGGCAGAAAAAAAAGGCAAAGACAATAACGGCAGCAAAAAAAAAACACGGACAAAGGCAATACCAGCAGCGAACCAACACTGGCAAAGATAATACAATCAGGGGGGCAGGGGCACAAAAAACGGCACAATCAGGGGACAGAAGGCCCGACAAATGGCACAATCAGTGGGCAGAAGGCAACAAATACGGCACAATCAGGGAGCAGAAGGCAAAAAATACAGCACAATTAGGGTGCAGAAGGCAAGAAATATGGCACAATCAGGGTGCATGAGGCAGGAAATACGGCATAATCAGGGGGACATAAGCCAAGAAATACAGCACAATCAGGGGGGCAGAAGGCAAGAAATTCGTCCCAATCAGAGAGCATCTTGCTCCGGTCCAAAAATCGGATCCCTAGGGCTGCTCAGGTTGTCCCACAAGGATATTAACATATTTAAACGTTATTCGCTAATAGAATTTGCATTTTCAAAACCTTGCAAATTCACTGAAAAAACCATAGGTTTCAGGCCTTATTCAGGTAGGAATTGGCATTTAAAAAACCTTTGAAATTCACTGAAAAAACCATAGGTTTTAGGCCTTATATAGTTAGGAATTAACATATAAAAAACCATTGAAATTCACTGAAAAAACCATAGGTTTTAAGCCTTATATAGTTAGGAATTAGCATTTAAAAAACCTTGGAAATTCACTGAAAAATACCATAGGTTTCAGGCCCTATATAGTTAGGAATTAACATATAAAAAACTACTAAAATTGCTCCTATATAGTTAGTTGAACTAACTATATATTTCGCGCATTCGCAATCCACTGCTGATGATGTCACATATTACATCATTCATGACATGGTCAGTGACATCACTGATGACATCACTGATGACATCTCAAATGACATCACTGATGACATCACTGATGACATCTAATTTGACATCAATGATCACACCACTGATGATATACTTCATGTGATAATACAATGCTCCTCCTTACACTCTAATATAACCTCTGTTACACCTAGTGTTAAATACAGAGTATTAATTAGTTCAACTAACTATATAGGAGCAATTTCAGTGTTTTTTTATATGTTAATTCCTAACTATATAGGGCCTGAAACCTATGGTTTTTTCAGTGAATTTTCAAAGTTTTTTAAATGCTAATTCCTAACTATATAAGCCCTAAAACCTATGGTTTTTTCAGTGAATATATATATATATATATATATATATATATATATATATATATATATATATATATATATATATATATATATATATATATATATATATATATATATATATATATATATATATATATATATATATATATATATATATATATATATAAGTTCCAAAGGATTCAATGCGCACTCAGAGCGAGGATAGATAACACCAAGTTTATTTTTGGATAATCGCTACACGTTTCGAGACCCACTGGTCTCTTGATCACACGATTTTGCTTGTCTACCGCTACATGCATAAATAAAGATGTCAAGTGATTAGGTGAATAAACACAAAAGAGGCATTGTAGGTATATGTTTAGGAATGAAAACCTGGCGGCCATCTTGGAATGGAGTATCCAAAGCACAAAAACATCTAATATAACATTGAAGTAACCACATGTTATACATAATTTCATTACATATTGTGCAGTACCTATGTTTTCGAAAATGTATAAATCAAAGTATAAGAAAACATAAATTTAGGATTTAATTTCCCATTTTTTTACATTTATGAACATTGTTGCAAATCGTATGCAGTAACTATATGCATACATTTAATTGCATTAATTTGGTCTCCTTGTACCCCTAACAGTGAAGGAAATACAACAACCGCCTGGTCATATGTGCTTAGATACATCATTTCAATAGATTGAAATGAAACTAATTATGCATTCGGACTAGTGCCAAGGTTTATATTGCTTTAGGTCTAGTGCCTACACATTTAATAATTGAGCCCCTCACACTACAAATTGTTATACTGCACCAACTGGCAACTGGTATCATAGCCTCTTAGAACATTACATTTCACCCACGAGATTACCACTGTGCATAAATGTGATGATGAAAAAGTGATTTTAGCATACATTATAATGTACTTTCCATATTACATGAAAAAGACATATATAAATGAACTAAAAAGTGAAAAATTGTGCTCGATAGAGTCCTAAAGTGATAATAATAATGTCCTTTTTCTTATCCTGTACCTTTGTGAAGGTCTTGTCATTTGAAGAAAAAGGGTAGGGAACCGTGCATCTTATAAAAGTGAAATGTGAGAAGGCCCCTTCCTTTTCCTCCTGAAAAAAGTAAACAGAAGGATATAGAGTATTAAAACAAGGTTAAAAACCATATATGAATTCATATACATCATCAATTTACAATTGAAACAGACATATTTACAACAGCAAGATTTCTAAATTCTTATGTTTAGATGTCATGTAGGTGGGTTGCTAGCTCTTCATCCAGGTTGTGCCCACCCGGGAATCTACTCTTGAGTTCCATTATCCATCTGGATTCTTTTTTTCTCAAGGCTATGAGTCTATTGCCACCTCTGCCACTTGTGTGTACTTGTTCTAAGGCAAAGTATTTTAGAAACGCATTGTTAGATTGATGGTGTGACTGGAAATGGCGCGCAATGGGGTCGTTTTTATCAACATTTGTAATGGCCCGAAGGTGTTCCTGGACTCGTTTTTTTACCATACATATGGTGCTCCCCACATATTTTAATTTGCATGGGCACTCCAAAACATATACTACATAATTGCTGCTGCATGTCAGGAGTTGTTTAATGATATGTCTCCTATTCGCGCCTGGAATCTCTACTTCTTTCACCATGGTACTGTCTTTACATGCTCGACAATGTCCACAGGGATAAAAGCCTTTCAAAGTATGTGTACTCACACTGTTTCTAGGGCTGATGTCACCTTTCACTAAGATGTCCCTTAAGCTCTTGCCTTTTCTATAGGTGACAGAAGGTCGATCCCCTATCGTCGGACCTATGATGTTATCGCTTTTCAGGACATTCCAGTTATCAACCAATACTTTATTCACCTTTCTAGAATCTTCATTGAACGTGGTAATGAGCCTTGTGATAGACTCAGTCTCTGTTGTGGCTGTTCTAGGTTCTAGTGTGCTTTCTCTTGTTCTCTCATTGACTTTGGTGGCTGCCTTGTTAAGAACCCATTCCGGATAGCCTCTTTCCCTGAATCTATTAAGCATGGTGTTTTTTTCTAACTCATAGAGTTTCTCATCACTACAATTGCGTTTTGCTCTTAGGAGCTCCCCGTAGGGGATACTCCATTTCAGGCTCTCAGGGTGGGCACTTTGGGCGTGTAACAAGCTGTTCCCTGCGGTCTCTTTCCTATACAATTGAGTTGAAAGATGACCATCCTGTACTATAACTCTGGTGTCCAAAAACTCAATGCTTTCAGTGCTGGTATTAAGCGTGAGATTGATGTTATAAGGGTTGTTATTGAGTTTTCTGACAAAATCCTGGGCTTCCATCTGGGATCCGTTCCATACTATGAATAAATCGTCGATGTAATGGATCCAAGTCCTCACCTTGCCAAATTCCAAGTTGAGCAGATGGTCTTTGCGAATCTCCTCCTCCCATTTGCCGAGGAACAGATTTGCCATGCTTGGCGCAAAGCTTGAACCCATCGCGGTTCCACACACTTGCTTGTAGAGATCCCCATTGAACATAAAAATGTTGTTCTTTAAACACATCCTCAGCATCTCTACAAGCATGTGCATGTGTTCCAGATACGCTATATCTCTTGCCTGCATAAAATGTAGGCATGCAGCTATACCTTGCTCATGATCGATTATGGTATAGAGTGAGCTCACATCCATGGTCATGAGTGTGAACCCTTCTTCCCATTTAATAGTAGAGATTTTGTTTAGGAAGTCTTTAGTATCCTCAATGTGAGAAGGCAGTGCACTGACATAGTCTCGTAAAAAGTGATCGATATATTTACTGATGTTTTCATTAACACTGCCTATTGAGGAAACTATAGGTCTCCCAGGAGGTCTCCCAGGAGGTCTTCTTGAATCTTTATGCACCTTTGGCAAAAGGTATATAATAGGTAACTTGGGGTAATCTTTTTTGAGGAAGCAATACTCATGCCATGTTATGAGTCCTTCATTTTGCCATTTCTCTAAATTCTTCC
>NW_028252527.1:0-60910 GCF_964263255.1 Lissotriton vulgaris
GCTGCAGCACCAGTAATGCAGGGCGACATTGTCTCAGGCCCAGCTCCTTTGAAATCGGGACAATCCAAAGTTTCCTCAGGTTGCTGTAAAACTTACAAAATAACAGAACATGGATTGTCGATTGATCCGAACAGTTGTCGCACGGGCACAATGATAGAGTTCGCAACCAATCGTTCATTCCTGGGAAGCTCACTCGCCTGTGGAAGATGTTACATCTAAAACAGGTTAATAAAAATCTGTTGTAGCCACCAGGTACAATCAATAAATAGGACTGAATGTTAAAAGAAGTTAAAATCAGTTGGCTATATTGCACAGTTGGTTTTAAGCTCTCGATAGCCAATCTAATTGGGTACAAGTGAAGTAGGCCCTGTTTTTTTAGTTCCTTTCTGCTGGTCGATTGCATTGAGCTAAGGTTATTGTAATATTCCGAATAGCCGAGGTCAGACATAAACTTTCTAATAAACCTCAGCCATGGGATCAGGAGTGCTCCTTCAAATTGTAAACTATCTGCTAAAACGTCCTGATTTAGCTTGGTCTCTGGTTTCGACCAAATTCTGTGCCAAAAGAGAACAGGTTCCATTTTTATCAGGTGTGAAATAAAAGGCAGCCTGAGCTCAGAGTGACAAACATATGCAGAGATACTGCTGGGGACAGCTAAACTATATCTCAAAAACATATTCTCCACCGGTGAAGTGGCTGAGTCTTCCCAAAGCCCCATACTCCCGCTCCGTAGGTAGCTGCAGAGACGCACTTCGCTTTATAAATCTGTAAGAGTTCCCGTGGCAGTCTTCTCCCTAATTTCCTGGCAAAATTTACTAGGAATGACGAAGTTCTAGCCATTACGAGTTTTTTGCAGTCCCTTTGAGGAAGTCTGTATAGTATTTTTTCTTTTATTAAAAACAAAATCCCAGACCTAAAAGAGAAGGTATTAAGGCTACCACAAGGTGCACCTAGGCTGGGAAAGTTTAATCCCAGTCACCTCAACTGTGGCTCCCATCCAAAGAGAGTTTGAGATAAAACAACACCCCGTTCCATTCTTGTACCTCCATCTGCATACTGCATACCCTCAGCACCTGAAAACAATTTAGAGCCCACCCTCCGCTTGCAACAAAGGATTTGGATATTATCAGTGGTTACAATACCAGATACGGAAAAAGGCATGAAGGCGACAACAGACGTGTCATGGGCCTGAAAGCGAGCAAATTGAATAACAGTTTGCCACTTTATCCGTTTTAGGCCTTTCTCTTAAATGATCCGGGTGCGTGTCAGAACATTATATTGCCTATGCTATATTAGTATAAGAGGCAGCCATCAAATAACGTATTTATCAGATGAATGTCAGTCAGTGGCAAGCGGGTAAGGCAGATTATTTTAATCAACATGGCTGCACTGAAGTGGTTTCCTTATTCGGAAAGTGGGGCCAAGCTCCCCCAGGCATGCAGTTCCTTCATTATCAGAAAACCAACCACATAATGGCTCCTATTCCCTTTGTTTTGCAGTGAATGTTGCAGTGGTTACATGGCATTTCACATATGCCAGAGATGTTCCCTGGTTTACACATCTAGAGAAAAATAGTGACTTGTTCTTAGAGCGGGTAATACAATACAAACAAATCTTTCCCTCAATTTACCATTTACACAGTTTTCAGGACTTTGTAGCACAGCTATATACACATCAGGAAAACAAAGTCAGACACCAATTATCTCCAATTCTAAAAAGAGCCAAAAACGGTGCCCCTGCTCAATGTATTGTGTTGGAGTGAGAATCAGTATTTAAGTTAAGAGTTGTCGGTTTAACATCGCACAACTGATTCCCGCTCTGTGTCCTGTCTGGTCGTATGTATCTTTACTACTGCTTTAAAACAGAGGAGAGCGATGCATTAGATAAAATATCATCACAATCATTAGTCTATTTTCAGTCAATAATGGGAGTTCGGTATGAGATATAGAGGTTTATTCAAATCTTTAATACATCATCTTTCTTAGATCACAAAGTAAATGTATCTAGCTTAATCATTAGAATCTTATTATAAATCAATATTCAATCAATAAGCAATGAAATGAATAAAATGCATTTAGCGCATTCCATAAAGGAAAGAATCCCTAGTCTAAGAATATGGTAGAAAGGAGTCAGTCAGAACTCCTAAAGTGCTCTAGTTCGAGAGTTTGAGAGAAAATCATAAAGCTTCAGCATTAAAGTCAGCTCAACAGTTCAAAAGAAAATTAAAGGTAGAGATTCTCATAAAGAAAGTTTCGAGAAACTCAGTAGAGTCTTTTGGTACAAGAGTAAATGGGTGCAGATAAGTGGCCGGAAAGAGTGTGGAAAAATGTAGTAAACTACTCTAGGACCACGAAACTCATCATAGACTGCACATCTCATGAAGCTTTGCAACATGTTGCTCTTTTCATCTCGTGCCAGCCAATCAGTCCTCAAAGCTGTCCTGGGAAAGGGACCACTCTTCCCACCAAGAATAAAATCATCTGCAAATAAAAAAATTGAATTTGTAACTACATTGTAGAGGTTATGAGTTAATGTGGGTAAATTTCTCATTCAGGTATTCATTCTCGCATATTAAACTACAATTCTATCCTTCTAAAATATCACTTCTACAATACTTCTGCTTCAATACCTTACGCCTGCCTCACAGCAGGCGTAAGACTGACACAAGTCCTTTCACATGAGGCTTGCCCAATGTGAAAGGACACATTGCTGGAGCTGCGTCTGTTTTCAGACACACCCCAGCAGTGCACCACTTTTACACCTATAGATACATCAGAAATACTGACGTATCTGTGAAACCTTGCGACATGGAGCACCGTACATTAAATACGGCGCATCCATCCTGTCACAAGAAGGGTGCAGTGAAAACTGTTGCCTCACTGTTATTACGCAGCGATGCAACAGTTTTCATAAATGAGGCCCATAATGTGCAAATACAGGCAGAGGTGCTAATAGCTTTGCATCACAAGGTACAATAATAGTCATGGGACTTGTAAGTGTCCCTTTTCAGGTCTGGGTTGGCAGAGCATCTACCAAATAGACCTTTAGCATACAAAATAATTAGAGGGGGCGTTGAATCCGTCCTGTTCAACAACTGGCTTCCTGAGCAGTGTCTTTCGCCCACTTGCTTGAGAATTTGTCAGTCACATCTTGGCGCAGGTGAGAGGGTTGATACTATTGGCTGTTAGTGTGTAACCTTCCGCCTCGAATACTAAGCTTATGTTGAACTGCATGCGAGGTTGCTTTACAACTCTAGGCCTCTCAATCTGCTCCTGCTGACTCCATAATGCCTTCCATATTTCGAGTGTATCCCCCTATTCCATTCTCCCACCAACCACTCCCGCTAGTACCACCCTCAGGGCCCTCCCTTTTCCCCTTTGTGCACCTTGTTTCCCGGCCTGCCACCCTCTTATGTTCATCCCTTCTACCACTCCCTCTTTCCTCTTTATGCTCTCGTTTCCCACACCTGCCCTTCTTCACTGGTGGCCTCTTATTAGTGCCACTGGGGCTGGATAGCTTTTTTTTCGAAACGAAGAAAGTCAATATTAAGTTTCCCTTGCCTTCAATACAGTCATTTTTTTGTTTCCATTTAAAATGGAGGCTGAGTGGCAAGAGTTCCTTCTTTTTCGTCCATCCTTTCTGCGTCATATAATCTAACAGATGACTAAAAGCTCGCTTGATTTGACCCTTATTTGGCAAAGAAACTAAAACGGGACCTATCCGAAGATTTTTCCTCTTTGTTTTTAATGTGCTTTCGATGTATGCGTTAGCACATTAAACCCAGACTTGCTGGCTTTGCCAATGCTTGTACTGGAGCGGCTTGCTCCCACCAGGATCCTGTTGTTGTCTGAACAGCCTCGATGGCATGACATTCCTTTCGCTGGTGACGCGAAATCCATAAATGTTTCCAGTACAGTCTGGGCCAACAATTGTCTCCTCTGCTGGGCTGATGCTGCTGGGCACAAGCTGCCGCCACAGCATGGCAGATCTTCTCCTGGTAGTATGATCAGGTTAGTTGACACTTTCTGTGCTCAGTGGCATGCTCTTATTCTATGGGTACCGGGAGATTGGAAGGTCTACATTCACTCACTCACACTCATGCATTCACAAACGACCGCACACACACACAAACACACACACACACACACACACACATAATAACACTCACAACAAATTCACACATTTATACATACATGCATGCCCCAAACATTCAGAAACATAAAACTTACCTGTCCTGTAGCTCCAGGAGAGAAAAGCCTTGGAGGTCTCAGGAGGGTTGGGACTGCTGACTTCTCTCATCAGCCAATGAAGGAAGGCAGCAGTCCCTCACTCGTCACAGAACGGAATTGGTTTTGTGAGTCTTGCTGACCCACTCCAGTGACGAGGTGAAAACGGAAGCACCCAGGTTTGAGGCAATCAGTGACTTTCCCCTGCATCATGAGGGGAAGGGCCTCGATGCACTTTTCCATGGCTGAGCAGGTTACGCCCACAAGCTGTGAAATACTCAGCGTGGCAAAGTTCAGCTCATGTAGAAAGGAGCTTGAACATTTAGCGCATGTCTAGCTCCTGCCTGCCTGACCGGAACAATCTGAATTTCTCTGGAAAAATGTGAAGGGTGAGATCCCTTAGTCCATATGCGCAGGCCACGGCTGTCTTATTCAGACCTCTAGCTGTATGCTGTGTGGAGGTTAGCTTCCTATTATAAAAGACTGCCAGTGACACAGAACGCTGTGAGCAGGAGAAATCTTTATTAGATATAAACATAGAGAAGAGCGCCGGGCGTCTTACTGCCTCTGCGCTCCGATCCGCTCTCGGGCGCGAACCACCGTTCGTGCATGCGCACTGCCGTTCGCCGTCTCCCAGAGCGTGTTACGTCACACGCGGCCGGCGCGACTAGAACGCCGACACCACATATCTCCTCCTTTTACACAATTAATGTTCACAGTTCAATGTCTTTCGTCTCTTCACTCAAGGTCTTGGGAGGGCGGGATTTTTGATCTCTAGTTTACCACTCCAGATCTAAACCCCGTTCAGGTCGACTGAATCTTTATTGCCTGTCATTGAGGAAAGAAATTGCATCCAATACCAGGTTAGTTTGACTAATAATGGGCTCGACTCTGAAAAACCACATACTACTTCTAAGTTTCAAAGGTTTATTATAGAGTCAATGATAACTGCAAATACAGGCATCTCAAAACGAGATTCAAAAGATATATGGGCACTAATACAAACATATGTTCTCTAAAAGCTCTTAGGCGACCAAAGAATATCACTAAAACTAATTCCAGAATCATCAGAGTTGCAAGAATAGACACAAATTGTAATCTATCCGTCATTTACAAAGGAAGGAAGGTATCAGGCTAGGCTGTCCCTACTCTGTACTGGATGGTATCCCTACTTAACAAAATCCCAACCTATCAAAGGTGTCAGCTGTGAATGACTTCCTAAGAAGTTCACCCACTCTTAGTCTTAGGTGGAAACCGATGATCTCCAGTCATGACCCCCTCTGCCTACCCATCCGCTCTCTGAAAGGTCCTCAGGCATCTGCTCTAACTCCACCCAGGGATGCTGTCCCTAATACAAAATCACAATTACAGTTGAAACGCCCCTCACGAGACGCCCCTCACGTGGTGTCGGTTCTGGCTTTTTCCATGATGATCTTCCTTTGGGCCTCGTGTTTAGCGTTGACCTTGCTTCCCAGGCTTCTTTTCCAGCACGCTGATACCCCCGAAACATTCCTGAATCCTCCTCCATGTCTGTACCAGTCTCCTCGAACAGAGCTCTATTCATCAAACTTTAATTGGAACCCCCCTCGCACCTGCAGACAGACATCCGCAACTTGGATCCCAATTCTCATAGACTTCTAACAGAAGTTTGCAACTTATTTCTTGACACAACTCGGCATGTACCAGCACGTGCAAATCAGAAAAACCTTTTTATCTCTTCAGGCCTACAACCATTCTCGCAGAGGTTTTATTCTCTTCAAATCCTTTCGTGAATTAAAATAACATGTTAACACCTTATTCTTTGATTATGAGAAACACTTCTATGGAATATAAATCTAACGAATAAACAGAATTACTAAATAACATTAGTGCAATCCATGTCATGTATAAGAGTACATTTCCAATCCTCTCTGCCCTGGCCATGAGGCCTGTTCCCTTCTATGCTTTGCAGCATGACATTCCTCCGTTAGCAGCCACATAACATGGATCATGATTAATCACGTCTAATAAGACTAAATATTTTCCACACATTTCTGCATCAGTCCCACTTCTATATAAAATTTCTATGTTAACTACACAAGTCTAAGTATAGGTGAATGTATTTTCAACACTTACAAGCACTTCTATTATGGTTGTGCGACCGACTTGTACTTATGGTGGACTCATGCATTTTGTTCAGTTTGCGCTCTCTCAGTTCCCCCCTTTGATGACCTCTCGTGGTCATCATCAAAATTCAAACTGAACTAGTTGCAACCCCCCCCTCGTTTCAGCATTTCTAGAGCCCTCAGACTCCTGTACTGATTGTCCTGCATTGCAGCTAATCTCCGTTCCTGTTCTCTCCTGGATCTCTCCAACCTATTTGATCTATACCATTGGTACGACCTCACCAATCCCCACAATATGATCACACAGATTACTATTATGATGATAGGCTTCAGTATGTACCATACAAAGCTCTTCCCTATGTTGGCGAACCAACCTCCAACTTCACCCATTCCATGACCCACTTTTTCCCAAACATTTACTTTAGTTAGGTCTTCGATCTCTTTGTGAATGTTAGTTATGTTCACAATGACTTTCTCAAGAGGTTTTGAATTGTCTGGAATGTAAGTGCTTACAACAAGGGGTGGTGAGGGACAGAGTCTCTGAATTAAACAGAATATTCTCACCCAGTCAAGAGATCAGGGCTAGATCCAACACCGTTTTTTAGCTCACTGCACCATCCCAGTTTCAGAACCTGGCTGTATGCAAATTAGTCTGTTCCTGTCCCAGTGCATGATGGGAACAGGGCAAACCAAACTACAAAAGCCAATTCTTACACTGGGAAGGAAACAAGCTACCGGGGACCGGTTTCTGACATTTCAGCCGTCTTCGGCCCGGCTTGCTTGAATCCTGATGGTGCAATGAGCAAGGGACTCACATCTGAGTATACCCTTCCACGCTTAGGGTGGACAAAAATATTTACAACAAGGGGTGGTGAGGGACAGAGTCTCTGAATTAAACAGAATACTCTCACCCAGTCAAGAGATCAGGGCTAGATCCAACACCGTTTTTTAGCTCACTGCACCATCCCAGTTTCAGAACCTGGCTGTATGCAAATTAGTCTGTTCCTGTCCCAGTGCATGATGGGAACAGGGCAAACCAAACTACAAAAGCCAATTCTTACACTGGGAAGGAAACAAGCTACCGGGGACCGGTTTCTGGCATTTCAGCCGTCTTCGGCCCGGCTTGCTTGAATCCTGATGGTGCAATGAGCAAGGGACTCACATCTGAGTATACCCTTCCACGCTTAGGGTGGACAAAAATATTTACAACAAGGGGTGGTGAGGGACAGAGTCTCTGAATTAAACAGAATACTCTCACCCAGTCAAGAGATCAGGGCTAGATCCAACACCGTTTTTTAGCTCACTGCACCATCCCAGTTTCAGAACCTGGCTGTATGCAAATTAGTCTGTTCCTGTCCCAGTGCATGATGGGAACAGGGCAAACCAAACTACAAAAGCCAATTCTTACACTGGGAAGGAAACAAGCTACCGGGGACCGGTTTCTGGCATTTCAGCCGTCTTCGGCCCGGCTTGCTTGAATCCTGATGGTGCAATGAGCAAGGGACTCACATCTGAGTATACCCTTCCACGCTTAGGGTGGACAAAAATATTTACAACAAGGGGTGGTGAGGGACAGAGTCTCTGAATTAAACAGAATGCTCTCACCCAGTCAAGAGATCAGGGCTAGATCCAACACCGTTTTTTAGCTCACTGCACCATCCCAGTTTCAGAACCTGGCTGTATGCAAATTAGTCTGTTCCTGTCCCAGTGCATGATGGGAACAGGGCAAACCAAACTACAAAAGCCAATTCTTACACTGGGAAGGAAACAAGCTACCGGGGACCGGTTTCTGGCATTTCAGCCGTCTTCGGCCCGGCTTGCTTGAATCCTGATGGTGCAATGAGCAAGGGACTCACATCTGAGTATACCCTTCCACGCTTAGGGTGGACAAAAATATTTACAACAAGGGGTGGTGAGGGACAGAGTCTCTGAATTAAACAGAATACTCTCACCCAGTCAAGAGATCAGGGCTAGATCCAACACCGTTTTTTAGCTCACTGCACCATCCCAGTTTCAGAACCTGGCTGTATGCAAATTAGTCTGTTCCTGTCCCAGTGCATGATGGGAACAGGGCAAACCAAACTACAAAAGCCAATTCTTACACTGGGAAGGAAACAAGCTACCGGGGACCGGTTTCTGGCATTTCAGCCGTCTTCGGCCCAGCTTGCTTGAATCCTGATGGTGCAATGAGCAAGGGACTCACATCTGAGTATACCCTTCCACGCTTAGGGTGGACAAAAATATTTACAACAAGGGGTGGTGAGGGACAGAGTCTCTGAATTAAACAGAATACTCTCACCCAGTCAAGAGATCAGGGCTAGATCCAACACCGTTTTTTAGCTCACTGCACCATCCCAGTTTCAGAACCTGGCTGTATGCAAATTAGTCTGTTCCTGTCCCAGTGCATGATGGGAACAGTGCAAACCAAACTACAAAAGCCAATTCTTACACTGGGAAGGAAACAAGCTACCGGGGACCGGTTTCTGGCATTTCAGCCGTCTTCGGCCCGGCTTGCTTGAATCCTGATGGTGCAATGAGCAAGGGACTCACATCTGAGTATACCCTTCCACGCTTAGGGTGGACAAAAATATTTACAACAAGGGGTGGTGAGGGACAGAGTCTCTGAATTAAACAGAATACTCTCACCCAGTCAAGAGATCAGGGCTAGATCCAACACCGTTTTTTAGCTCACTGCACCATCCCAGTTTCAGAACCTGGCTGTATGCAAATTAGTCTGTTCCTGTCCCAGTGCATGATGGGAACAGGGCAAACCAAACTACAAAAGCCAATTCTTACACTGGGAAGGAAACAAGCTACCGGGGACCGGTTTCTGGCATTTCAGCCGTCTTCGGCCCGGCTTGCTTGAATCCTGATGGTGCAATGAGCAAGGGACTCACATCTGAGTATACCCTTCCACGCTTAGGGTGGACAAAAATATTTACAACAAGGGGTGGTGAGGGACAGAGTCTCTGAATTAAACAGAATACTCTCACCCAGTCAAGAGATCAGGGCTAGATCCAACACCGTTTTTTAGCTCACTGCACCATCCCAGTTTCAGAACCTGGCTGTATGCAAATTAGTCTGTTCCTGTCCCAGTGCATGATGGGAACAGGGCAAACCAAACTACAAAAGCCAATTCTTACACTGGGAAGGAAACAAGCTACCGGGGACCGGTTTCTGGCATTTCAGCCGTCTTCGGCCCGGCTTGCTTGAATCCTGATGGTGCAATGAGCAAGGGACTCACATCTGAGTATACCCTTCCACGCTTAGGGTGGACAAAAATATTTACAACAAGGGGTGGTGAGGGACAGAGTCTCTGAATTAAACAGAATACTCTCACCCAGTCAAGAGATCAGGGCTAGATCCAACACCGTTTTTTAGCTCACTGCACCATCCCAGTTTCAGAACCTGGCTGTATGCAAATTAGTCTGTTCCTGTCCCAGTGCATGATGGGAACAGGGCAAACCAAACTACAAAAGCCAATTCTTACACTGGGAAGGAAACAAGCTACTGGGGACCGGTTTCTGGCATTTCAGCCGTCTTCGGCCCGGCTTGCTTGAATCCTGATGGTGCAATGAGCAAGGGACTCACATCTGAGTATACCCTTCCACGCTTAGGGTGGACAAAAATATTTACAACAAGGGGTGGTGAGGGACAGAGTCTCTGAATTAAACAGAATACTCTCACCCAGTCAAGAGATCAGGGCTAGATCCAACACCGTTTTTTAGCTCACTGCACCATCCCAGTTTCAGAACCTGGCTGTATGCAAATTAGTCTGTTCCTGTCCCAGTGCATGATGGGAACAGGGCAAACCAAACTACAAAAGCCAATTCTTACACTGGGAAGGAAACAAGCTACCAGGGACCGGTTTCTGGCATTTCAGCCGTCTTCGGCCCGGCTTGCTTGAATCCTGATGGTGCAATGAGCAAGGGACTCACATCTGAGTATACCCTTCCACGCTTAGGGTGGACAAAAATATTTACAACAAGGGGTGGTGAGGGACAGAGTCTCTGAATTAAACAGAATACTCTCACCCAGTCAAGAGATCAGGGCTAGATCCAACACCGTTTTTTAGCTCACTGCACCATCCCAGTTTCAGAACCTGGCTGTATGCAAATTAGTCTGTTCCTGTCCCAGTGCATGATGGGAACAGGGCAAACCAAACTACAAAAGCCAATTCTTACACTGGGAAGGAAACAAGCTACCGGGGACCGGTTTCTGGCATTTCAGCCGTCTTCGGCCCGGCTTGCTTGAATCCTGATGGTGCAATGAGCAAGGGACTCACATCTGAGTATACCCTTCCACGCTTAGGGTGGACAAAAATATTTACAACAAGGGGTGGTGAGGGACAGAGTCTCTGAATTAAACAGAATACTCTCACCCAGTCAAGAGATCAGGGCTAGATCCAACACCGTTTTTTAGCTCACTGCACCATCCCAGTTTCAGAACCTGGCTGTATGCAAATTAGTCTGTTCCTGTCCCAGTGCATGATGGGAACAGGGCAAACCAAACTACAAAAGCCAATTCTTACACTGGGAAGGAAACAAGCTACCGGGGACCGGTTTCTGGCATTTCAGCCGTCTTCGGCCCGGCTTGCTTGAATCCTGATGGTGCAATGAGCAAGGGACTCACATCTGAGTATACCCTTCCACGCTTAGGGTGGACAAAAATATTTACAACAAGGGGTGGTGAGGGACAGAGTCTCTGAATTAAACAGAATGCTCTCACCCAGTCAAGAGATCAGGGCTAGATCCAACACCGTTTTTTAGCTCACTGCACCATCCCAGTTTCAGAACCTGGCTGTATGCAAATTAGTCTGTTCCTGTCCCAGTGCATGATGGGAACAGGGCAAACCAAACTACAAAAGCCAATTCTTACACTGGGAAGGAAACAAGCTACCGGGGACCGGTTTCTGGCATTTCAGCCGTCTTCGGCCCGGCTTGCTTGAATCCTGATGGTGCAATGAGCAAGGGACTCACATCTGAGTATACCCTTCCACGCTTAGGGTGGACAAAAATATTTACAACAAGGGGTGGTGAGGGACAGAGTCTCTGAATTAAACAGAATACTCTCACCCAGTCAAGAGATCAGGGCTAGATCCAACACCGTTTTTTAGCTCACTGCACCATCCCAGTTTCAGAACCTGGCTGTATGCAAATTAGTCTGTTCCTGTCCCAGTGCATGATGGGAACAGGGCAAACCAAACTACAAAAGCCAATTCTTACACTGGGAAGGAAACAAGCTACCGGGGACCGGTTTCTGGCATTTCAGCCGTCTTCGGCCCAGCTTGCTTGAATCCTGATGGTGCAATGAGCAAGGGACTCACATCTGAGTATACCCTTCCACGCTTAGGGTGGACAAAAATATTTACAACAAGGGGTGGTGAGGGACAGAGTCTCTGAATTAAACAGAATACTCTCACCCAGTCAAGAGATCAGGGCTAGATCCAACACCGTTTTTTAGCTCACTGCACCATCCCAGTTTCAGAACCTGGCTGTATGCAAATTAGTCTGTTCCTGTCCCAGTGCATGATGGGAACAGTGCAAACCAAACTACAAAAGCCAATTCTTACACTGGGAAGGAAACAAGCTACCGGGGACCGGTTTCTGGCATTTCAGCCGTCTTCGGCCCGGCTTGCTTGAATCCTGATGGTGCAATGAGCAAGGGACTCACATCTGAGTATACCCTTCCACGCTTAGGGTGGACAAAAATATTTACAACAAGGGGTGGTGAGGGACAGAGTCTCTGAATTAAACAGAATACTCTCACCCAGTCAAGAGATCAGGGCTAGATCCAACACCGTTTTTTAGCTCACTGCACCATCCCAGTTTCAGAACCTGGCTGTATGCAAATTAGTCTGTTCCTGTCCCAGTGCATGATGGGAACAGGGCAAACCAAACTACAAAAGCCAATTCTTACACTGGGAAGGAAACAAGCTACCGGGGACCGGTTTCTGGCATTTCAGCCGTCTTCGGCCCGGCTTGCTTGAATCCTGATGGTGCAATGAGCAAGGGACTCACATCTGAGTATACCCTTCCACGCTTAGGGTGGACAAAAATATTTACAACAAGGGGTGGTGAGGGACAGAGTCTCTGAATTAAACAGAATACTCTCACCCAGTCAAGAGATCAGGGCTAGATCCAACACCGTTTTTTAGCTCACTGCACCATCCCAGTTTCAGAACCTGGCTGTATGCAAATTAGTCTGTTCCTGTCCCAGTGCATGATGGGAACAGGGCAAACCAAACTACAAAAGCCAATTCTTACACTGGGAAGGAAACAAGCTACCGGGGACCGGTTTCTGGCATTTCAGCCGTCTTCGGCCCGGCTTGCTTGAATCCTGATGGTGCAATGAGCAAGGGTGTTGGACAGGCCACATGACGGGCCGCTCTCCCCCGGCTCGACCAGGCCCGAGCCCAGTCACGCAAGCACCACACACCACCATTGCACGCCCTGCGTCCCCTCAGGGACCCCTGCCCTCGAACATGATAACCTCGTGGGTCCGATCCACTGCCGGCCCATGCACCCAGCCCGGGCCGCCATCTTGGACACCTCGCCACGAGGCCGCCTGGCCCCCGATCGACCTCAACCCTGGGCCTAGCCCAGCCTCAGACAATCCGGCACCACCCTCCACCCAGGAGGTGAGCGGGCTACTTGGCAAGTCAATGGGAGAAAGAGGTGCCGATGGCTCTCCCCCCGCCCAGTGCCGCTCGCCCATCGCCTCCCCGGGCGCTGGCTCCACCCCCCTGCTGGGTGTCTGGACTCCCTCATCCCGGACCTCCCGACCTCCAAGTGCGAGGGTCCGGACATCAAAGCACGCCAGCCCTATAACTGGGGCAGCTCCAGAGCAGGAAGGCAGTTGTATCTTGGAGTCGAGAGACGTAAGAGGAACTCATCCTGGACGGACTACTGGCGCTGCCGTAGCTCTGTCCTGTGCACCATCGTCCTGCCTGTTGGCGCTGCCACAGCCGTCGTAACCTTCATTCTTCACCGTCGTCCGGATCTGCTGGCGAGGCCGCGGACCGTTGTAACCATCATCTTCATCGGGACCTGCTTGGCTTCTCCACGGCCCGTCGACCATCCTTCATCCATCTCGGGACCTGCTTGGCTCCTCCACGGCCCGATCAGCAACCACGCCGAGCTCGAGGATTGAGAGCTATTTTACTCATTGGTAACTAAGACTGTCCCGCTACCCTTTCTCCTCAACCAGAGATCAGAACCGAGGGGACCCCTGAGTCCAGACCTCCTTGTATCATAACGACGTAACCTAAGAATTGCATATAAAAGTCTCGTTAACCTTCAATCTTGTGTGGTGTCCGTCTGTGGGGGGGAAGTTACTTACCTGTACAGTCGTTGGAGACGGCTCTCCCTGGAGACCTCTCCCCGTAATCTCGGCCGACCCTCCCGGTCCGTCTAACATTGGTGGCCAGCGGCGCGATCCGAATCACCGCATAACGTACAGAGAGTAGCTCACCCCACAACGAACAACAAATGTCGACTAAAGAGAGCGGATCAACTGAGAAGTTCCAAATGGAAAAACTAGAGGAATACAGCCATCGTGAACTAAAGCAGTTCTGCATCGAACTAGGTATCGCTACCACCGGACTAAGTACCAAGGACGATTTTAAGCATGCCCTAGAATCTTGGGCAGAGACCGGGGATGTCGAAGCCCCTGAGCAAAGCACCGCGAAAAATACCAACACGGCCCCTGAGGGGCAAAGAACCAGTCTCTCGCAAGACGAGATCCAAGAAAGAGAAAAAGCCCGACTACACGAACTCGAAATGGCCCGACTCAAGATGGACATAGAACTCAAATTGGCCGAGCAAAAAATAAACTTAGAGCACCTTCGCCTCCGAGAAGAAAGAGAGGAGAAACAGAGGCAAAGGGAGCTCGAGGAAAAAAGACTAACGTACGAGCACGAACGGAACCTAGCCGAGATCAACCTGCGCAAACAAAATAAAGAGTTAGGGGTGCCCGACAGACCGTCCACCCCAGGGACCGCGGAGAAAAAAGTGCACATCCCCAAGGATGTGGTCCGAGAATATTTTCGAGAAGACGACATCCAGCAATGGTTTAAGGCCTATGAAATCGCGATGACTGCGCACCGGATCGATAGAGCCGACTGGGGAGCCGGCCTATGGGGCAAATTCCTCAATGAGGGCCGCGATACTCTGTTACAGCTCCCAGACCACCAGATGACCTCCTACGACCATATGAAAGCGGCCCTCCTCACCCGCTATGGCCTCACGCCCGAGATGTACCGTCAGAGGTTCCGAGACTGCACACGCATTCCAGGTACAACTTGGGTGGACTATGTAACGTACTTTAGCCGAGCCTTCGAAGGCTGGATCAGAGGGAACAACGTCACGACCTACGAGCAGCTGTTCAATCTGATGGTATGGGAGCATCTGTCCAACAATTGCTTCATTGAACTACGCCAACACCTCCTCGACAGCAAGTTAACCGATCCCCGGCAGCTCGCAGCCGAAGCTGACCGGTGGGAGATCACCAGAGTGGGCCGGAATGGGTCCTACGAGCAGAACAGGAACAACAATGGTCACTACCGACCCAGAGGAGGAGGAGGGGGCCAAGGACGAGGAAGAGACAATACTCCGGCCGCCCCCGCTACCAGCACCACCCCCCCGGCCAACCGGGGCAGCACCCCGGCGCGACCGGGATACAGAGCCAATGTTACATGTCACCGATGCCAACGAGTCGGCCACTATGCAAACGACCCAAGCTGCCCGCAGTATCAGAGTCCAAGACCCCGCCAGGTGGCCGCCGCGGCACTAGGGGAAGAACAGATCTCCGAGGAACAAGAAACAGGCGAGCAAGAGTATCAAGAGTGGGAGCCAGCCGCCATGACTCTCGCGTGCTTAGGGGGAAGAGACATGGTCCCGCGGGTCCCCCTACCCGCTAACACCCAGAAGTACAGCCAATGGGTGAGCATCAATGGACAACGGGCCGAAGCCCTTCGAGACACCGGGGCCAGTGTGACAGCCGTCCGCTGTCATCTGGTGACCCCAGAACAATATCTACCGAACGTTCTCTGCCCTGTGCGATCAGCCGACAACTCGGAAAGTCTGTGTCGGATGGCCTGCGTCCCCTTTGAGTGGGGAGGGGTCTCCGGCATGTTGAAGGTAACGGTCCGAGACGACGCCCCCGTGGAATGCCTCCTCGGAAATGACCTGGAAAGCTCCCCGTGGGCAGCCGTGGAGCGAAAAGAACACTTGGGGATGTTGGGCGTCCCAGACTGGGCGTGCGTCACCACCCGGTCCATGGCCGCCCGTGCCAACCATCACCCGGAAGAACCCGAATGGCCGGCGCCACCGCCTCCGGTCGCCCCCGCCGAGACCCCCGACCATGGCATCCCCCTCGAACTTGCTCAACCTTCCGACCTCGCTAATCTTGATCAGTGGGCTCAAGAAGGGGGACCCACACAAGAACAATTTCGTCAGGAACAGAAGACCTGTCCCTCCCTTGAGGGACTCCGACAACAAGCGCTCGCCCAAAGCGCCGGGGATACCTCCGGAACTCATTGGGTCTACTGGGACAATGATCTATTGTACAGCGAGCAACGAATCGCCGAGCTGGGGGCCAACCGAGTACTAGTGGTGCCCCTCCGCTTTAGAGACTTCCTGCTAAACCTGGCCCACGATGCCCCCCTGGCAGGGCACCTGGGACAGGATAAAACCTACAGCCGCCTAGTGACCCACTTCTTCTGGCCCAAAATGAGAAACGATGTGCACCAGCATTGCCGATCTTGTCCCACGTGCCAAGCCAGTGGGAAGAGCGGCCGCAAATTAAAGGCTCCCCTGCAACCCTTTCCAGTAGTCACAACCCCATTTGAGAGGGTCGGGATAGACATTGTGGGACCCCTGGACCCGCGTACAAGACAAGGCCATCGCTTCATCCTGGTACTAGTGGACCACGCCACCCGCTACCCTGAGGCTATTCCTCTCCGGACCGTGACAGCCCCAGTGGTCGGCCGGGCCCTGATGGGGATCTTCTCCCGTGTGGGGTTCCCCCGGGAAGTCGTCAGTGACAGAGGCACGAACTTTATTTCTAAATATATGAAGTCCCTCTGGCAACAGTGTGGGGTCACCTACCGCTTCACGACCCCCTATCACCCCCAAGGAAACGGCCTTGTTGAGCGGTTCAATCGCACGCTAAAAGGGATGATCGGGGGATTGGAAGAGCCCCTCCGTCGCCAGTGGGACGTGCTGCTGCCGTGCCTCCTCTTCGCCTACCGGGAGGTCCCACAGAAGTCCCTAGGCTTCAGCCCCTTCGAGCTGCTCTATGGGCACCCAGTACGGGGGCCACTCAGCCTGATCAAAGAAGGCTGGGAGATGCCTCCGGCCAAGAGTCCTCCAGATGTCTTCCGGTACCTCCTCACCCTCCGCAACCAGTCCCGGCGGTTCAGAGACCTAGCAAAAGCCAACCTAGAGGCCAGTCAAGAGGACATGAAGAAATGGTATGACCAGAACGCCTCATCCATTGAATTCGAGCCGGGGCAACAGGTCTGGGTAATGTCCCCCACAGAACCGTGCGCTCTCCAAGACAAATGGACGGGACCCTTCAAGGTAATCGAGCGCAAGGGTCCTGCCACCTATCTGATCGATATGGAGTCCGCCCGGAATCCGCTCCGAGTCCTCCACACCAACAGACTGAAACCCCACTTTGCACGAACAGAACTCAGCCTCTTGATGGCCACAGACAATGGGGTTGAAGACGACTCCGAGCCTCTCCCTGACCTCTTGCGGACCCAGGAGCAAGACGGCTCCGTGGATGGGGTCCGACTCTCGGAGACCCTCACCAGAGAACAACGGCAAGAGTGCCAAGCCCTCCTATCACGGTTCGCCAGTCTGTTCTCCCTCACCCCGGGTGTCACTTCCTGGTGTGTGCACGATGTGGACACCGGAGACAGCCCTCCTATCCGCCACCGGGCCTACCGCGTACCTGATCGGGTACGGGCCTGCATCCAGGCGGAAGTAGCTAAGATGCTCACACTCGGGGTCATCGAGCCCTCAGACAGTCCATGGGCCAGCCCGGTCGTACTGGTCCCCAAAGCAGCCGCCCCCGGGACCACACCAGAACTCCGGTTCTGTGTCGACTACCGGGGCCTGAATGAAGTCACCAGAACGGACGCACACCCCATCCCCCGGGCAGATGAACTGGTCGACCGAATGGGCGCTGCCCGCTACCTCAGCATCTTCGACCTGACGGCAGGTTATTGGCAGATCGGCCTCACACCCCGAGCACAAGAACGCTCTGCCTTCTCCACCCCCGATGGCCACTATCACTTTACGGTCATGCCCTTCGGCATGAAGAATGCCCCAGCGACGTTCCAACGGCTCGTCAATCAGGTCCTGGCGGGGCTCGAAGAGTTCAGCGCCGCCTACCTGGACGACATCGCTGTGTACAGCCACCATTGGACCGAGCACCTCCACCACCTCCAAGCAGTGCTGCAAGCCCTTCAGCGAGCTGGCCTCACGATCAAGGCCAGCAAATGCCAAATTGGACAAGGGTCGGTGACCTACCTCGGACACCAGGTGGGAAGCGGCCTAGTGGCCCCCCTACAGCTGAAAATTGCCGCCATCCAGAACTGGCAACCCCCTATCACTCAAACTGAGGTGCGAGCCTTCCTGGGCCTCACGGGCTACTACCGAAGGTTCGTGAAAGACTATGGTACCATCGTGGGGCCTCTCACCGAACTCACGTCAAAAAATCAGCCCAAGAAGGTGAACTGGACCCCAGAGTGTCAAGCGGCGTTCGAACAGTTAAAGGCCGCCATGTGTTCCGCTCCTGTGCTCCAGGCCCCAGACTACAGCCGGGAGTTCGTCGTCCAGACGGACGCCTCCGACCAGGGCATTGGGGCGGTCCTGTCCCAAGTGAACACCGAAGGCCTCGATCAACCGGTGGCCTTCATCAGCCGGAGACTCCTACCCCGGGAACAACGCTGGAGCACCATAGAGAGGGAAGCCTTCGCTGTGGTATGGGCCCTCAAGAAGCTCCGGCCCTACCTTTTTGGCACCCACTTTCGGGTGCAGACTGACCACCGACCCCTGCAGTGGTTGATGCATATGCGGGGGGAAAACCCAAAATTGCTACGCTGGTCCATCTCCTTACAAGGTATGGACTTCACAGTCGAACACCGGCCTGGGTCCGACCACGCCAACGCCGATGGCCTGTCCCGGTTTTTCCGCCTCGACGAAGAGAGTCCCCAAGAGGATGGGTAACTCTCCCCGCCTTCAGCTGGGGGGGACGCATGTTGGACAGGCCACATGACGGGCCGCTCTCCCCCGGCTCGACCAGGCCCGAGCCCAGTCACGCAAGCACCACACACCACCATTGCACGCCCTGCGTCCCCTCAGGGACCCCTGCCCTCGAACATGATAACCTCGTGGGTCCGATCCACTGCCGGCCCATGCACCCAGCCCGGGCCGCCATCTTGGACACCTCGCCACGAGGCCGCCTGGCCCCCGATCGACCTCAACCCTGGGCCTAGCCCAGCCTCAGACAATCCGGCACCACCCTCCACCCAGGAGGTGAGCGGGCTACTTGGCAAGTCAATGGGAGAAAGAGGTGCCGATGGCTCTCCCCCCGCCCAGTGCCGCTCGCCCATCGCCTCCCCGGGCGCTGGCTCCACCCCCCTGCTGGGTGTCTGGACTCCCTCATCCCGGACCTCCCGACCTCCAAGTGCGAGGGTCCGGACATCAAAGCACGCCAGCCCTATAACTGGGGCAGCTCCAGAGCAGGAAGGCAGTTGTATCTTGGAGTCGAGAGACGTAAGAGGAACTCATCCTGGACGGACTACTGGCGCTGCCGTAGCTCTGTCCTGTGCACCATCGTCCTGCCTGTTGGCGCTGCCACAGCCGTCGTAACCTTCATTCTTCACCGTCGTCCGGATCTGCTGGCGAGGCCGCGGACCGTTGTAACCATCATCTTCATCGGGACCTGCTTGGCTTCTCCACGGCCCGTCGACCATCCTTCATCCATCTCGGGACCTGCTTGGCTCCTCCACGGCCCGATCAGCAACCACGCCGAGCTCGAGGATTGAGAGCTATTTTACTCATTGGTAACTAAGACTGTCCCGCTACCCTTTCTCCTCAACCAGAGATCAGAACCGAGGGGACCCCTGAGTCCAGACCTCCTTGTATCATAACGACGTAACCTAAGAATTGCATATAAAAGTCTCGTTAACCTTCAATCTTGTGTGGTGTCCGTCTGTGGGGGGGAAGTTACTTACCTGTACAGTCGTTGGAGACGGCTCTCCCTGGAGACCTCTCCCCGTAATCTCGGCCGACCCTCCCGGTCCGTCTAACAAAGGGACTCACATCTGAGTATACCCTTCCACGCTTAGGGTGGACAAAAATATTTACAACAAGGGGTGGTGAGGGACAGAGTCTCTGAATTAAACAGAATACTCTCACCCAGTCAAGAGATCAGGGCTAGATCCAACACCGTTTTTTAGCTCACTGCACCATCCCAGTTTCAGAACCTGGCTGTATGCAAATTAGTCTGTTCCTGTCCCAGTGCATGATGGGAACAGGGCAAACCAAACTACAAAAGCCAATTCTTACACTGGGAAGGAAACAAGCTACTGGGGACCGGTTTCTGGCATTTCAGCCGTCTTCGGCCCGGCTTGCTTGAATCCTGATGGTGCAATGAGCAAGGGACTCACATCTGAGTATACCCTTCCACGCTTAGGGTGGACAAAAATATTTACAACAAGGGGTGGTGAGGGACAGAGTCTCTGAATTAAACAGAATACTCTCACCCAGTCAAGAGATCAGGGCTAGATCCAACACCGTTTTTTAGCTCACTGCACCATCCCAGTTTCAGAACCTGGCTGTATGCAAATTAGTCTGTTCCTGTCCCAGTGCATGATGGGAACAGGGCAAACCAAACTACAAAAGCCAATTCTTACACTGGGAAGGAAACAAGCTACCAGGGACCGGTTTCTGGCATTTCAGCCGTCTTCGGCCCGGCTTGCTTGAATCCTGATGGTGCAATGAGCAAGGGACTCACATCTGAGTATACCCTTCCACGCTTAGGGTGGACAAAAATATTTACAACAAGGGGTGGTGAGGGACAGAGTCTCTGAATTAAACAGAATACTCTCACCCAGTCAAGAGATCAGGGCTAGATCCAACACCGTTTTTTAGCTCACTGCACCATCCCAGTTTCAGAACCTGGCTGTATGCAAATTAGTCTGTTCCTGTCCCAGTGCATGATGGGAACAGGGCAAACCAAACTACAAAAGCCAATTCTTACACTGGGAAGGAAACAAGCTACCGGGGACCGGTTTCTGGCATTTCAGCCGTCTTCGGCCCGGCTTGCTTGAATCCTGATGGTGCAATGAGCAAGGGACTCACATCTGAGTATACCCTTCCACGCTTAGGGTGGACAAAAATATTTACAACAAGGGGTGGTGAGGGACAGAGTCTCTGAATTAAACAGAATACTCTCACCCAGTCAAGAGATCAGGGCTAGATCCAACACCGTTTTTTAGCTCACTGCACCATCCCAGTTTCAGAACCTGGCTGTATGCAAATTAGTCTGTTCCTGTCCCAGTGCATGATGGGAACAGGGCAAACCAAACTACAAAAGCCAATTCTTACACTGGGAAGGAAACAAGCTACCGGGGACCGGTTTCTGGCATTTCAGCCGTCTTCGGCCCGGCTTGCTTGAATCCTGATGGTGCAATGAGCAAGGGACTCACATCTGAGTATACCCTTCCACGCTTAGGGTGGACAAAAATATTTACAACAAGGGGTGGTGAGGGACAGAGTCTCTGAATTAAACAGAATACTCTCACCCAGTCAAGAGATCAGGGCTAGATCCAACACCGTTTTTTAGCTCACTGCACCATCCCAGTTTCAGAACCTGGCTGTATGCAAATTAGTCAGTTCCTGTCCCAGTGCATGATGGGAACAGGGCAAACCAAACTACAAAAGCCAATTCTTACACTGGGAAGGAAACAAGCTACCGGGGACCGGTTTCTGGCATTTCAGCCGTCTTCGGCCCGGCTTGCTTGAATCCTGATGGTGCAATGAGCAAGGGACTCACATCTGAGTATACCCTTCCACGCTTAGGGTGGACAAAAATATTTACAACAAGGGGTGGTGAGGGACAGAGTCTCTGAATTAAACAGAATACTCTCACCCAGTCAAGAGATCAGGGCTAGATCCAACACCGTTTTTTAGCTCACTGCACCATCCCAGTGTCAGAACCTGGCTGTATGCAAATTAGTCTGTTCCTGTCCCAGTGCATGATGGGAACAGGGCAAACCAAACTACAAAAGCCAATTCTTACACTGGGAAGGAAACAAGCTACCGGGGACCGGTTTCTGGCATTTCAGCCGTCTTCGGCCCGGCTTGCTTGAATCCTGATGGTGCAATGAGCAAGGGACTCACATCTGAGTATACCCTTCCACGCTTAGGGTGGACAAAAATATTTACAACAAGGGGTGGTGAGGGACAGAGTCTCTCAATTAAACAGAATACTCTCACCCAGTCAAGAGATCAGGGCTAGATCCAACACCGTTTTTTAGCTCACTGCACCATCCCAGTGTCAGAACCTGGCTGTATGCAAATTAGTCTGTTCCTTTCCCAGTGCATGATGGGAACAGGGCAAACCAAACTACAAAAGCCAATTCTTACACTGGGAAGGAAACAAGCTACCGGGGACCGGTTTCTGGCATTTCAACCGTCTTCGGCCCGGCTTGCTTGAATCCTGATGGTGCAATGAGCAAGGGACTCACATCTGAGTATACCCTTCCACGCTTAGGGTGGACAAAAATATTTACAACAAGGGGTGGTGAGGGACAGAGTCTCTGAATTAAACAGAATACTCTCACCCAGTCAAGAGATCAGGGCTAGATCCAACACCGTTTTTTAGCTCACTGCACCATCCCAGTGTCAGAACCTGGCTGTATGCAAATTAGTCTGTTCCTGTCCCAGTGCATGATGGGAACAGGGCAAACCAAACTACAAAAGCCAATTCTTACACTGGGAAGGAAACAAGCTACCGGGGACCGGTTTCTGGCATTTCAGCCGTCTTCGGCCCGGCTTGCTTGAATCCTGATGGTGCAATGAGCAAGGGACTCACATCTGAGTATACCCTTCCACGCTTAGGGTGGACAAAAATATTTACAACAAGGGGTGGTGAGGGACAGAGTCTCTGAATTAAACAGAATACTCTCACCCAGTCAAGAGATCAGGGCTAGATCCAACACCGTTTTTTAGCTCACTGCACCATCCCAGTTTCAGAACCTGGCTGTATGCAAATTAGTCTGTTCCTGTCCCAGTGCATGATGGGAACAGGGCAAACCAAACTACAAAAGCCAATTCTTACACTGGGAAGGAAACAAGCTACCGTGGACCGGTTTCTGGCATTTCAGCCGTCTTCGGCCCGGCTTGCTTGAATCCTGATGGTGCAATGAGCAAGGGACTCACATCTGAGTATACCCTTCCACGCTTAGGGTGGACAAAAATATTTACAACAAGGGGTGGTGAGGGACAGAGTCTCTGAATTAAACAGAATACTCTCACCCAGTCAAGAGATCAGGGCTAGATCCAACACCGTTTTTTAGCTCACTGCACCATCCCAGTTTCAGAACCTGGCTGTATGCAAATTAGTCTGTTCCTGTCCCAGTGCATGATGGGAACAGGGCAAACCAAACTACAAAAGCCAATTCTTACACTGGGAAGGAAACAAGCTACCGGGGACCGGTTTCTGGCATTTCAGCCGTCTTCGGCCCGGCTTGCTTGAATCCTGATGGTGCAATGAGCAAGGGACTCACATCTGAGTATACCCTTCCACGCTTAGGGTGGACAAAAATATTTACAACAAGGGGTGGTGAGGGACAGAGTCTCTGAATTAAACAGAATACTCTCACCCAGTCAAGAGATCAGGGCTAGATCCAACACCGTTTTTTAGCTCACTGCACCATCCCAGTTTCAGAACCTGGCTGTATGCAAATTAGTCAGTTCCTGTCCCAGTGCATGATGGGAACAGGGCAAACCAAACTACAAAAGCCAATTCTTACACTGGGAAGGAAACAAGCTACCGGGGACCGGTTTCTGGCATTTCAGCCGTCTTCGGCCCGGCTTGCTTGAATCCTGATGGTGCAATGAGCAAGGGACTCACATCTGAGTATACCCTTCCACGCTTAGGGTGGACAAAAATATTTACAACAAGGGGTGGTGAGGGACAGAGTCTCTGAATTAAACAGAATACTCTCACCCAGTCAAGAGATCAGGGCTAGATCCAACACCGTTTTTTAGCTCACTGCACCATCCCAGTGTCAGAACCTGGCTGTATGCAAATTAGTCTGTTCCTGTCCCAGTGCATGATGGGAACAGGGCAAACCAAACTACAAAAGCCAATTCTTACACTGGGAAGGAAACAAGCTACCGGGGACCGGTTTCTGGCATTTCAGCCGTCTTCGGCCCGGCTTGCTTGAATCCTGATGGTGCAATGAGCAAGGGACTCACATCTGAGTATACCCTTCCACGCTTAGGGTGGACAAAAATATTTACAACAAGGGGTGGTGAGGGACAGAGTCTCTGAATTAAACAGAATACTCTCACCCAGTCAAGAGATCAGGGCTAGATCCAACACCGTTTTTTAGCTCACTGCACCATCCCAGTTTCAGAACCTGGCTGTATGCAAATTAGTCTGTTCCTTTCCCAGTGCATGATGGGAACAGGGCAAACCAAACTACAAAAGCCAATTCTTACACTGGGAAGGAAACAAGCTACCGGGGACCGGTTTCTGGCATTTCAACCGTCTTCGGCCCGGCTTGCTTGAATCCTGATGGTGCAATGAGCAAGGGACTCACATCTGAGTATACCCTTCCACGCTTAGGGTGGACAAAAATATTTACAACAAGGGGTGGTGAGGGACAGAGTCTCTGAATTAAACAGAATACTCTCACCCAGTCAAGAGATCAGGGCTAGATCCAACACCGTTTTTTAGCTCACTGCACCATCCCAGTGTCAGAACCTGGCTGTATGCAAATTAGTCTGTTCCTGTCCCAGTGCATGATGGGAACAGGGCAAACCAAACTACAAAAGCCAATTCTTACACTGGGAAGGAAACAAGCTACCGGGGACCGGTTTCTGGCATTTCAGCCGTCTTCGGCCCGGCTTGCTTGAATCCTGATGGTGCAATGAGCAAGGGACTCACATCTGAGTATACCCTTCCACGCTTAGGGTGGACAAAAATATTTACAACAAGGGGTGGTGAGGGACAGAGTCTCTGAATTAAACAGAATACTCTCACCCAGTCAAGAGATCAGGGCTAGATCCAACACCGTTTTTTAGCTCACTGCACCATCCCAGTTTCAGAACCTGGCTGTATGCAAATTAGTCAGTTCCTGTCCCAGTGCATGATGGGAACAGGGCAAACCAAACTACAAAAGCCAATTCTTACACTGGGAAGGAAACAAGCTACCGGGGACCGGTTTCTGGCATTTCAGCCGTCTTCGGCCCGGCTTGCTTGAATCCTGATGGTGCAATGAGCAAGGGACTCACATCTGAGTATACCCTTCCACGCTTAGGGTGGACAAAAATATTTACAACAAGGGGTGGTGAGGGACAGAGTCTCTGAATTAAACAGAATACTCTCACCCAGTCAAGAGATCAGGGCTAGATCCAACACCGTTTTTTAGCTCACTGCACCATCCCAGTTTCAGAACCTGGCTGTATGCAAATTAGTCTGTTCCTGTCCCAGTGCATGATGGGAACAGGGCAAACCAAACTACAAAAGCCAATTCTTACACTGGGAAGGAAACAAGCTACCGGGGACCGGTTTCTGGCATTTCAGCCGTCTTCGGCCCGGCTTGCTTGAATCCTGATGGTGCAATGAGCAAGGGACTCACATCTGAGTATACCCTTCCACGCTTAGGGTGGACAAAAATATTTACAACAAGGGGTGGTGAGGGACAGAGTCTCTGAATTAAACAGAATACTCTCACCCAGTCAAGAGATCAGGGCTAGATCCAACACCGTTTTTTAGCTCACTGCACCATCCCAGTTTCAGAACCTGGCTGTATGCAAATTAGTCTGTTCCTGTCCCAGTGCATGATGGGAACAGGGCAAACCAAACTACAAAAGCCAATTCTTACACTGGGAAGGAAACAAGCTACCGGGGACCAGTTTCTGGCATTTCAACCGTCTTCGGCCCGGCTTGCTTGAATCCTGATGGTGCAATGAGCAAGGGACTCACATCTGAGTATACCCTTCCACGCTTAGGGTGGACAAAAATATTTACAACAAGGGGTGGTGAGGGACAGAGTCTCTGAATTAAACAGAATACTCTCACCCAGTCAAGAGATCAGGGCTAGATCCAACACCGTTTTTTAGCTCACTGCACCATCCCAGTGTCAGAACCTGGCTGTATGCAAATTAGTCTGTTCCTGTCCCAGTGCATGATGGGAACAGGGCAAACCAAACTACAAAAGCCAATTCTTACACTGGGAAGGAAACAAGCTACCGGGGACCGGTTTCTGGCATTTCAGCCGTCTTCCGCCCGGCTTGCTTGAATCCTGATGGTGCAATGAGCAAGGGACTCACATCTGAGTATACCCTTCCACGCTTAGGGTGGACAAAAATATTTACAACAAGGGGTGGTGAGGGACAGAGTCTCTGAATTAAACAGAATACTCTCACCCAGTCAAGAGATCAGGGCTAGATCCAACACCGTTTTTTAGCTCACTGCACCATCCCAGTTTCAGAACCTGGCTGTATGCAAATTAGTCAGTTCCTGTCCCAGTGCATGATGGGAACAGGGCAAACCAAACTACAAAAGCCAATTCTTACACTGGGAAGGAAACAAGCTACCGGGGACCGGTTTCTGGCATTTCAGCCGTCTTCGGCCCGGCTTGCTTGAATCCTGATGGTGCAATGAGCAAGGGACTCACATCTGAGTATACCCTTCCACGCTTAGGGTGGACAAAAATATTTACAACAAGGGGTGGTGAGGGACAGAGTCTCTGAATTAAACAGAATACTCTCACCCAGTCAAGAGATCAGGGCTAGATCCAACACCGTTTTTTAGCTCACTGCACCATCCCAGTTTCAGAACCTGGCTGTATGCAAATTAGTCTGTTCCTGTCCCAGTGCATGATGGGAACAGGGCAAACCAAACTACAAAAGCCAATTCTTACACTGGGAAGGAAACAAGCTACCGGGGACCGGTTTCTGGCATTTCAGCCGTCTTCGGCCCGGCTTGCTTGAATCCTGATGGTGCAATGAGCAAGGGACTCACATCTGAGTATACCCTTCCACGCTTAGGGTGGACAAAAATATTTACAACAAGGGGTGGTGAGGGACAGAGTCTCTGAATTAAACAGAATACTCTCACCCAGTCAAGAGATCAGGGCTAGATCCAACACCGTTTTTTAGCTCACTGCACCATCCCAGTTTCAGAACCTGGCTGTATGCAAATTAGTCTGTTCCTGTCCCAGTGCATGATGGGAACAGGGCAAACCAAACTACAAAAGCCAATTCTTACACTGGGAAGGAAACAAGCTACCGGGGACCGGTTTCTGGCATTTCAGCCGTCTTCGGCCCAGCTTGCTTGAATCCTGATGGTGCAATGAGCAAGGGACTCACATCTGAGTATACCCTTCCACGCTTAGGGTGGACAAAAATATTTACAACAAGGGGTGGTGAGGGACAGAGTCTCTGAATTAAACAGAATGCTCTCACCCAGTCAAGAGATCAGGGCTAGATCCAACACCGTTTTTTAGCTCACTGCACCATCCCAGTTTCAGAACCTGGCTGTATGCAAATTAGTCTGTTCCTGTCCCAGTGCATGATGGGAACAGGGCAAACCAAACTACAAAAGCCAATTCTTACACTGGGAAGGAAACAAGCTACCGGGGACCGGTTTCTGGCATTTCAGCCGTCTTCGGCCCGGCTTGCTTGAATCCTGATGGTGCAATGAGCAAGGGACTCACATCTGAGTATACCCTTCCACGCTTAGGGTGGACAAAAATATTTACAACAAGGGGTGGTGAGGGACAGAGTCTCTGAATTAAACAGAATACTCTCACCCAGTCAAGAGATCAGGGCTAGATCCAACACCGTTTTTTAGCTCACTGCACCATCCCAGTTTCAGTACCTGGCTGTATGCAAATTAGTCTGTTCCTGTCCCAGTGCATGATGGGAACAGGGCAAACCAAACTACAAAAGCCAATTCTTACACTGGGAAGGAAACAAGCTACCGGGGACCGGTTTCTGGCATTTCAGCCGTCTTCGGCCCAGCTTGCTTGAATCCTGATGGTGCAATGAGCAAGGGACTCACATCTGAGTATACCCTTCCACGCTTAGGGTGGACAAAAATATTTACAACAAGGGGTGGTGAGGGACAGAGTCTCTGAATTAAACAGAATACTCTCACCCAGTCAAGAGATCAGGGCTAGATCCAACACCGTTTTTTAGCTCACTGCACCATCCCAGTTTCAGAACCTGGCTGTATGCAAATTAGTCTGTTCCTGTCCCAGTGCATGATGGGAACAGGGCAAACCAAACTACAAAAGCCAATTCTTACACTGGGAAGGAAACAAGCTACCGGGGACCGGTTTCTGGCATTTCAGCCGTCTTCGGCCCGGCTTGCTTGAATCCTGATGGTGCAATGAGCAAGGGACTCACATCTGAGTATACCCTTCCACGCTTAGGGTGGACAAAAATATTTACAACAAGGGGTGGTGAGGGACAGAGTCTCTGAATTAAACAGAATACTCTCACCCAGTCAAAAGATCAGGGCTAGATCCAACACCGTTTTTTAGCTCACTGCACCATCCCAGTTTCAGAACCTGGCTGTATGCAAATTAGTCTGTTCCTGTCCCAGTGCATGATGGGAACAGGGCAAACCAAACTACAAAAGCCAATTCTTACACTGGGAAGGAAACAAGCTACCGGGGACCGGTTTCTGGCATTTCAGCCGTCTTCGGCCCGGCTTGCTTGAATCCTGATGGTGCAATGAGCAAGGGACTCACATCTGAGTATACCCTTCCACGCTTAGGGTGGACAAAAATATTTACAACAAGGGGTGGTGAGGGACAGAGTCTCTGAATTAAACAGAATACTCTCACCCAGTCAAGAGATCAGGGCTAGATCCAACACCGTTTTTTAGCTCACTGCACCATCCCAGTTTCAGAACCTGGCTGTATGCAAATTAGTCTGTTCCTGTCCCAGTGCATGATGGGAACAGGGCAAACCAAACTACAAAAGCCAATTCTTACACTGGGAAGGAAACAAGCTACCGGGGACCGGTTTCTGGCATTTCAGCCGTCTTCGGCCCGGCTTGCTTGAATCCTGATGGTGCAATGAGCAAGGGACTCACATCTGAGTATACCCTTCCACGCTTAGGGTGGACAAAAATATTTACAACAAGGGGTGGTGAGGGACAGAGTCTCTGAATTAAACAGAATACTCTCACCCAGTCAAGAGATCAGGGCTAGATCCAACACCGTTTTTTAGCTCACTGCACCATCCCAGTTTCAGAACCTGGCTGTATGCAAATTAGTCTGTTCCTGTCCCAGTGCATGATGGGAACAGGGCAAACCAAACTACAAAAGCCAATTCTTACACTGGGAAGGAAACAAGCTACCGGGGACCGGTTTCTGGCATTTCAGCCGTCTTCGGCCCGGCTTGCTTGAATCCTGATGGTGCAATGAGCAAGGGACTCACATCTGAGTATACCCTTCCACGCTTAGGGTGGACAAAAATATTTACAACAAGGGGTGGTGAGGGACAGAGTCTCTGAATTAAACAGAATACTCTCACCCAGTCAAGAGATCAGGGCTAGATCCAACACCGTTTTTTAGCTCACTGCACCATCCCAGTTTCAGAACCTGGCTGTATGCAAATTAGTCTGTTCCTGTCCCAGTGCATGATGGGAACAGGGCAAACCAAACTACAAAAGCCAATTCTTACACTGGGAAGGAAACAAGCTACCGGGGACCGGTTTCTGGCATTTCAGCCGCCTTCGGCCCGGCTTGCTTGAATCCTGATGGTGCAATGAGCAAGGGACTCACATCTGAGTATACCCTTCCACGCTTAGGGTGGACAAAAATATTTACAACAAGGGGTGGTGAGGGACAGAGTCTCTGAATTAAACAGAATACTCTCACCCAGTCAAGAGATCAGGGCTAGATCCAACACCGTTTTTTAGCTCACTGCACCATCCCAGTTTCAGAACCTGGCTGTATGCAAATTAGTCTGTTCCTGTCCCAGTGCATGATGGGAACAGGGCAAACCAAACTACAAAAGCCAATTCTTACACTGGGAAGGAAACAAGCTACCGGGGACCGGTTTCTGGCATTTCAGCCGCCTTCGGCCCGGCTTGCTTGAATCCTGATGGTGCAATGAGCAAGGGACTCACATCTGAGTATACCCTTCCACGCTTAGGGTGGACAAAAATATTTACAACAAGGGGTGGTGAGGGACAGAGTCTCTGAATTAAACAGAATACTCTCACCCAGTCAAGAGATCAGGGCTAGATCCAACACCGTTTTTTAGCTCACTGCACCATCCCAGTTTCAGAACCTGGCTGTATGCAAATTAGTCTGTTCCTTGCCCAGTGCATGATGGGAACAGGGCAAACCAAACTACAAAAGCCAATTCTTACACTGGGAAGGAAACAAGCTACCAGGGACCGGTTTCTGGCATTTCAGCCGTCTTCGGCCCGGCTTGCTTGAATCCTGATGGTGCAATGAGCAAGGGACTCACATCTGAGTATACCCTTCCACGCTTAGGGTGGACAAAAATATTTACAACAAGGGGTGGTGAGGGACAGAGTCTCTGAATTAAACAGAATACTCTCACCCAGTCAAGAGATCAGGGCTAGATCCAACACCGTTTTTCAGCTCACTGCACCATCCCAGTTTCAGAACCTGGCTGTATGCAAATTAGTCTGTTCCTGTCCCAGTGCATGATGGGAACAGGGCAAACCAAACTACAAAAGCCAATTCTTACACTGGGAAGGAAACAAGCTACCGGGGACCGGTTTCTGGCATTTCAGCCGTCTTCGGCCCGGCTTGCTTGAATCCTGATGGTGCAATGAGCAAGGGACTCACATCTGAGTATACCCTTCCACGCTTAGGGTGGACAAAAATATTTACAACAAGGGGTGGTGAGGGACAGAGTCTCTGAATTAAACAGAATACTCTCACCCAGTCAAGAGATCAGGGCTAGATCCAACACCGTTTTTTAGCTCACTGCACCATCCCAGTTTCAGAACCTGGCTGTATGCAAATTAGTCTGTTCCTGTCCCAGTGCATGATGGGAACAGGGCAAACCAAACTACAAAAGCCAATTCTTACACTGGGAAGGAAACAAGCTACCGGGGACCGGTTTCTGGCATTTCAGCCGTCTTCGGCCCGGCTTGCTTGAATCCTGATGGTGCAATGAGCAAGGGACTCACATCTGAGTATACCCTTCCACGCTTAGGGTGGACAAAAATATTTACAACAAGGGGTGGTGAGGGACAGAGTCTCTGAATTAAACAGAATACTCTCACCAAGTCAAGAGATCAGGGCTAGATCCAACACCGTTTTTTAGCTCACTGCACCATCCCAGTTTCAGAACCTGGCTGTATGCAAATTAGTCAGTTCCTGTCCCAGTGCATGATGGGAACAGGGCAAACCAAACTACAAAAGCCAATTCTTACACTGGGAAGGAAACAAGCTACCGGGGACCGGTTTCTGGCATTTCAGCCGTCTTCGGCCCGGCTTGCTTGAATCCTGATGGTGCAATGAGCAAGGGACTCACATCTGAGTATACCCTTCCACGCTTAGGGTGGACAAAAATATTTACAACAAGGGGTGGTGAGGGACAGAGTCTCTGAATTAAACAGAATACTCTCACCCAGTCAAGAGATCAGGGCTAGATCCAACACCGTTTTTTAGCTCACTGCACCATCCCAGTTTCAGAACCTGGCTGTATGCAAATTAGTCTGTTCCTGTCCCAGTGCATGATGGGAACAGGGCAAACCAAACTACAAAAGCCAATTCTTACACTGGGAAGGAAACAAGCTACCGGGGACCGGTTTCTGGCATTTCAGCCGTCTTCGGCCCGGCTTGCTTGAATCCTGATGGTGCAATGAGCAAGGGACTCACATCTGAGTATACCCTTCCACGCTTAGGGTGGACAAAAATATTTACAACAAGGGGTGGTGAGGGACAGAGTCTCTGAATTAAACAGAATACTCTCACCCAGTCAAGAGATCAGGGCTAGATCCAACACCGTTTTTTAGCTCACTGCACCATCCCAGTTTCAGAACCTGGCTGTATGCAAATTAGTCTGTTCCTGTCCCAGTGCATGATGGGAACAGGGCAAACCAAACTACAAAAGCCAATTCTTACACTGGGAAGGAAACAAGCTACCGGGGACCGGTTTCTGGCATTTCAGCCGTCTTCGGCCCGGCTTGCTTGAATCCTGATGGTGCAATGAGCAAGGGACTCACATCTGAGTATACCCTTCCACGCTTAGGGTGGACAAAAATATTTACAACAAGGGGTGGTGAGGGACAGAGTCTCTGAATTAAACAGAATACTCTCACCCAGTCAAGAGATCAGGGCTAGATCCAACACCGTTTTTTAGCTCACTGCACCATCCCAGTTTCAGAACCTGGCTGTATGCAAATTAGTCTGTTCCTGTCCCAGTGCATGATGGGAACAGGGCAAACCAAACTACAAAAGCCAATTCTTACACTGGGAAGGAAACAAGCTACCGGGGACCGGTTTCTGGCATTTCAGCCGTCTTCGGCCCGGCTTGCTTGAATCCTGATGGTGCAATGAGCAAGGGACTCACATCTGAGTATACCCTTCCACGCTTAGGGTGGACAAAAATATTTACAACAAGGGGTGGTGAGGGACAGAGTCTCTGAATTAAACAGAATACTCTCACCCAGTCAAGAGATCAGGGCTAGATCCAACACCGTTTTTTAGCTCACTGCACCATCCCAATTTCAGAACCTGGCTGTATGCAAATTAGTCTGTTCCTGTCTCAGTGCATGATGGGAACAGGGCAAACCAAACTACAAAAGCCAATTCTTACACTGGGAAGGAAACAAGCTACCGGGGACCGGTTTCTGGCATTTTAGCCGTCTTCGGCCCGGCTTGCTTGAATCCTGATGGTGCAATGAGCAAGGGACTCACATCTGAGTGTACCCTTCCACGCTTAGGGTGGACAAAAATATTTACAACAAGGGGTGGTGAGGGACAGAGTCTCTGAATTAAACAGAATACTCTCACCCAGTCAAGAGATCAGGGCTAGATCCAACACCGTTTTTTAGCTCACTGCACCATCCCAGTTTCAGAACCTGGCTGTATGCAAATTAGTCAGTTCCTGTCCCAGTGCATGATGGGAACAGGGCAAACCAAACTACAAAAGCCAATTCTTACACTGGGAAGGAAACAAGCTACCGGGGACCGGTTTCTGGCATTTTAGCCGTCTTCGGCCCGGCTTGCTTGAATCCTGATGGTGCAATGAGCAAGGGACTCACATCTGAGTATACCCTTCCACGCTTAGGGTGGACAAAAATATTTACAACAAGGGGTGGTGAGGGACAGAGTCTCTGAATTAAACAGAATACTCTCACCCAGTCAAGAGATCAGGGCTAGATCCAACACCGTTTTTTAGCTCACTGCACCATCCCAGTTTCAGAACCTGGCTGTATGCAAATTAGTCTGTTCCTGTCCCAGTGCATGATGGGAACAGGGCAAACCAAACTACAAAAGCCAATTCTTACACTGGGAAGGAAACAAGCTACCGGGGACCGGTTTCTGGCATTTCAGCCGTCTTCGGCCCGGCTTGCTTGAATCCTGATGGTGCAATGAGCAAGGGACTCACATCTGAGTATACCCTTCCACGCTTAGGGTGGACAAAAATATTTACAACAAGGGGTGGTGAGGGACAGAGTCTCTGAATTAAACAGAATACTCTCACCCAGTCAAGAGATCAGGGCTAGATCCAACACCGTTTTTTAGCTCACTGCACCATCCCAGTTTCAGAACCTGGCTGTATGCAAATTAGTCTGTTCCTGTCCCAGTGCATGATGGGAACAGGGCAAACCAAACTACAAAAGCCAATTCTTACACTGGGAAGGAAACAAGCTACCGGGGACCGGTTTCTGGCATTTCAGCCGTCTTCGGCCCGGCTTGCTTGAATCCTGATGGTGCAATGAGCAAGGGACTCACATCTGAGTATACCCTTCCACGCTTAGGGTGGACAAAAATATTTACAACAAGGGGTGGTGAGGGACAGAGTCTCTGAATTAAACAGAATACTCTCACCCAGTCAAGAGATCAGGGCTAGATCCAACACCGTTTTTTAGCTCACTGCACCATCCCAGTTTCAGAACCTGGCTGTATGCAAATTAGTCTGTTCCTGTCCCAGTGCATGATGGGAACAGGGCAAACCAAACTACAAAAGCCAATTCTTACACTGGGAAGGAAACAAGCTACCGGGGACCGGTTTCTGGCATTTCAGCCGTCTTCGGCCCGGCTTGCTTGAATCCTGATGGTGCAATGAGCAAGGGACTCACATCTGAGTATACCCTTCCACGCTTAGGGTGGACAAAAATATTTACAACAAGGGGTGGTGAGGGACAGAGTCTCTGAATTAAACAGAATACTCTCACCCAGTCAAGAGATCAGGGCTAGATCCAACACCGTTTTTTAGCTCACTGCACCATCCCAGTTTCAGAACCTGGCTGTATGCAAATTAGTCTGTTCCTGTCCCAGTGCATGATGGGAACAGGGCAAACCAAACTACAAAAGTCAATTCTTACACTGGGAAGGAAACAAGCTACCGGGGACCGGTTTCTGGCATTTCAGCCGCCTTCGGCCCGGCTTGCTTGAATCCTGATGGTGCAATGAGCAAGGGACTCACATCTGAGTATACCCTTCCACGCTTAGGGTGGACAAAAATATTTACAACAAGGGGTGGTGAGGGACAGAGTCTCTGAATTAAACAGAATACTCTCACCCAGTCAAGAGATCAGGGCTAGATCCAACACCGTTTTTTAGCTCACTGCACCATCCCAGTTTCAGAACCTGGCTGTATGCAAATTAGTCTGTTCCTGTCCCAGTGCATGATGGGAACAGGGCAAACCAAACTACAAAAGCCAATTCTTACACTGGGAAGGAAACAAGCTACCGGGGACCGGTTTCTGGCATTTCAGCCGCCTTCGGCCCGGCTTGCTTGAATCCTGATGGTGCAATGAGCAAGGGACTCACATCTGAGTATACCCTTCCACGCTTAGGGTGGACAAAAATATTTACAACAAGGGGTGGTGAGGGACAGAGTCTCTGAATTAAACAGAATACTCTCACCCAGTCAAGAGATCAGGGCTAGATCCAACACCGTTTTTTAGCTCACTGCACCATCCCAGTTTCAGAACCTGGCTGTATGCAAATTAGTCTGTTCCTGTCCCAGTGCATGATGGGAACAGGGCAAACCAAACTACAAAAGCCAATTCTTACACTGGGAAGGAAACAAGCTACCAGGGACCGGTTTCTGGCATTTCAGCCGTCTTCGGCCCGGCTTGCTTGAATCCTGATGGTGCAATGAGCAAGGGACTCACATCTGAGTATACCCTTCCACGCTTAGGGTGGACAAAAATATTTACAACAAGGGGTGGTGAGGGACAGAGTCTCTGAATTAAACAGAATACTCTCACCCAGTCAAGAGATCAGGGCTAGATCCAACACCGTTTTTTAGCTCACTGCACCATCCCAGTTTCAGAACCTGGCTGTATGCAAATTAGTCTGTTCCTGTCCCAGTGCATGATGGGAACAGGGCAAACCAAACTACAAAAGCCAATTCTTACACTGGGAAGGAAACAAGCTACCGGGGACCGGTTTCTGGCATTTCAGCCGTCTTCGGCCCGGCTTGCTTGAATCCTGATGGTGCAATGAGCAAGGGACTCACATCTGAGTATACCCTTCCACGCTTAGGGTGGACAAAAATATTTACAACAAGGGGTGGTGAGGGACAGAGTCTCTGAATTAAACAGAATACTCTCACCCAGTCAAGAGATCAGGGCTAGATCCAACACCGTTTTTTAGCTCACTGCACCATCCCAGTTTCAGAACCTGGCTGTATGCAAATTAGTCTGTTCCTGTCCCAGTGCATGATGGGAACAGGGCAAACCAAACTACAAAAGCCAATTCTTACACTGGGAAGGAAACAAGCTACCGGGGACCGGTTTCTGGCATTTCAGCCGTCTTCGGCCCGGCTTGCTTGAATCCTGATGGTGCAATGAGCAAGGGACTCACATCTGAGTATACCCTTCCACGCTTAGGGTGGACAAAAATATTTACAACAAGGGGTGGTGAGGGACAGAGTCTCTGAATTAAACAGAATACTCTCACCAAGTCAAGAGATCAGGGCTAGATCCAACACCGTTTTTTAGCTCACTGCACCATCCCAGTTTCAGAACCTGGCTGTATGCAAATTAGTCAGTTCCTGTCCCAGTGCATGATGGGAACAGGGCAAACCAAACTACAAAAGCCAATTCTTACACTGGGAAGGAAACAAGCTACCGGGGACCGGTTTCTGGCATTTCAGCCGTCTTCGGCCCGGCTTGCTTGAATCCTGATGGTGCAATGAGCAAGGGACTCACATCTGAGTATACCCTTCCACGCTTAGGGTGGACAAAAATATTTACAACAAGGGGTGGTGAGGGACAGAGTCTCTGAATTAAACAGAATACTCTCACCCAGTCAAGAGATCAGGGCTAGATCCAACACCGTTTTTTAGCTCACTGCACCATCCCAGTTTCAGAACCTGGCTGTATGCAAATTAGTCTGTTCCTGTCCCAGTGCATGATGGGAACAGGGCAAACCAAACTACAAAAGCCAATTCTTACACTGGGAAGGAAACAAGCTACCGGGGACCGGTTTCTGGCATTTCAGCCGTCTTCGGCCCGGCTTGCTTGAATCCTGATGGTGCAATGAGCAAGGGACTCACATCTGAGTATACCCTTCCACGCTTAGGGTGGACAAAAATATTTACAACAAGGGGTGGTGAGGGACAGAGTCTCTGAATTAAACAGAATACTCTCACCCAGTCAAGAGATCAGGGCTAGATCCAACACCGTTTTTTAGCTCACTGCACCATCCCAGTTTCAGAACCTGGCTGTATGCAAATTAGTCTGTTCCTGTCCCAGTGCATGATGGGAACAGGGCAAACCAAACTACAAAAGCCAATTCTTACACTGGGAAGGAAACAAGCTACCGGGGACCGGTTTCTGGCATTTCAGCCGTCTTCGGCCCGGCTTGCTTGAATCCTGATGGTGCAATGAGCAAGGGACTCACATCTGAGTATACCCTTCCACGCTTAGGGTGGACAAAAATATTTACAACAAGGGGTGGTGAGGGACAGAGTCTCTGAATTAAACAGAATACTCTCACCCAGTCAAGAGATCAGGGCTAGATCCAACACCGTTTTTTAGCTCACTGCACCATCCCAGTTTCAGAACCTGGCTGTATGCAAATTAGTCTGTTCCTGTCCCAGTGCATGATGGGAACAGGGCAAACCAAACTACAAAAGCCAATTCTTACACTGGGAAGGAAACAAGCTACCGGGGACCGGTTTCTGGCATTTCAGCCGTCTTCGGCCCGGCTTGCTTGAATCCTGATGGTGCAATGAGCAAGGGACTCACATCTGAGTATACCCTTCCACGCTTAGGGTGGACAAAAATATTTACAACAAGGGGTGGTGAGGGACAGAGTCTCTGAATTAAACAGAATACTCTCACCCAGTCAAGAGATCAGGGCTAGATCCAACACCGTTTTTTAGCTCACTGCACCATCCCAATTTCAGAACCTGGCTGTATGCAAATTAGTCTGTTCCTGTCCCAGTGCATGATGGGAACAGGGCAAACCAAACTACAAAAGCCAATTCTTACACTGGGAAGGAAACAAGCTACCGGGGACCGGTTTCTGGCATTTTAGCCGTCTTCGGCCCGGCTTGCTTGAATCCTGATGGTGCAATGAGCAAGGGACTCACATCTGAGTATACCCTTCCACGCTTAGGGTGGACAAAAATATTTACAACAAGGGGTGGTGAGGGACAGAGTCTCTGAATTAAACAGAATACTCTCACCCAGTCAAGAGATCAGGGCTAGATCCAACACCGTTTTTTAGCTCACTGCACCATCCCAGTTTCAGAACCTGGCTGTATGCAAATTAGTCAGTTCCTGTCCCAGTGCATGATGGGAACAGGGCAAACCAAACTACAAAAGCCAATTCTTACACTGGGAAGGAAACAAGCTACCGGGGACCGGTTTCTGGCATTTCAGCCGTCTTCGGCCCGGCTTGCTTGAATCCTGATGGTGCAATGAGCAAGGGACTCACATCTGAGTATACCCTTCCACGCTTAGGGTGGACAAAAATATTTACAACAAGGGGTGGTGAGGGACAGAGTCTCTGAATTAAACAGAATACTCTCACCCAGTCAAGAGATCAGGGCCAGATCCAACACCGTTTTTTAGCTCACTGCACCATCCCAGTTTCAGAACCTGGCTGTATGCAAATTAGTCTGTTCCTGTCCCAGTGCATGATGGGAACAGGGCAAACCAAACTACAAAAGCCAATTCTTACACTGGGAAGGAAACAAGCTACCGGGGACCGGTTTCTGGCATTTCAGCCGTCTTCGGCCCGGCTTGCTTGAATCCTGATGGTGCAATGAGCAAGGGACTCACATCTGAGTATACCCTTCCACGCTTAGGGTGGACAAAAATATTTACAACAAGGGGTGGTGAGGGACAGAGTCTCTGAATTAAACAGAATACTCTCACCCAGTCAAGAGATCAGGGCTAGATCCAACACCGTTTTTTAGCTCACTGCACCATCCCAGTTTCAGAACCTGGCTGTATGCAAATTAGTCAGTTCCTGTCCCAGTGCATGATGGGAACAGGGCAAACCAAACTACAAAAGCCAATTCTTACACTGGGAAGGAAACAAGCTACCGGGGACCGGTTTCTGGCATTTCAGCCGTCTTCGGCCCGGCTTGCTTGAATCCTGATGGTGCAATGAGCAAGGGACTCACATCTGAGTATACCCTTCCACGCTTAGGGTGGACAAAAATATTTACAACAAGGGGTGGTGAGGGACAGAGTCTCTGAATTAAACAGAATACTCTCACCCAGTCAAGAGATCAGGGCTAGATCCAACACCGTTTTTTAGCTCACTGCACCATCCCAGTTTCAGAACCTGGCTGTATGCAAATTAGTCTGTTCCTGTCCCAGTGCATGATGGGAACAGGGCAAACCAAACTACAAAAGCCAATTCTTACACTGGGAAGGAAACAAGCTACCGGGGACCGGTTTCTGGCATTTCAGCCGTCTTCGGCCCGGCTTGCTTGAATCCTGATGGTGCAATGAGCAAGGGACTCACATCTGAGTATACCCTTCCACGCTTAGGGTGGACAAAAATATTTACAACAAGGGGTGGTGAGGGACAGAGTCTCTGAATTAAACAGAATACTCTCACCCAGTCAAGAGATCAGGGCTAGATCCAACACCGTTTTTTAGCTCACTGCACCATCCCAGTTTCAGAACCTGGCTGTATGCAAATTAGTCTGTTCCTGTCCCAGTGCATGATGGGAACAGGGCAAACCAAACTACAAAAGCCAATTCTTACACTGGGAAGGAAACAAGCTACCGGGGACCGGTTTCTGGCATTTCAGCCGTCTTCGGCCCGGCTTGCTTGAATCCTGATGGTGCAATGAGCAAGGGACTCACATCTGAGTATACCCTTCCACGCTTAGGGTGGACAAAAATATTTACAACAAGGGGTGGTGAGGGACAGAGTCTCTGAATTAAACAGAATACTCTCACCCAGTCAAGAGATCAGGGCTAGATCCAACACCGTTTTTTAGCTCACTGCACCATCCCAGTTTCAGAACCTGGCTGTATGCAAATTAGTCTGTTCCTGTCCCAGTGCATGATGGGAACAGGGCAAACCAAACTACAAAAGCCAATTCTTACACTGGGAAGGAAACAAGCTACCGGGGACCGGTTTCTGGCATTTCAGCCGTCTTCGGCCCGGCTTGCTTGAATCCTGATGGTGCAATGAGCAAGGGACTCACATCTGAGTATACCCTTCCACGCTTAGGGTGGACAAAAATATTTACAACAAGGGGTGGTGAGGGACAGAGTCTCTGAATTAAACAGAATACTCTCACCCAGTCAAGAGATCAGGGCTAGATCCAACACCGTTTTTTAGCTCACTGCACCATCCCAGTTTCAGAACCTGGCTGTATGCAAATTAGTCTGTTCCTGTCCCAGTGCATGATGGGAACAGGGCAAACCAAACTACAAAAGCCAATTCTTACACTGGGAAGGAAACAAGCTACGGGGACCGGTTTCTGGCATTTCAGCCGTCTTCGGCCCGGCTTGCTTGAATCCTGATGGTGCAATGAGCAAGGGACTCACATCTGAGTATACCCTTCCACGCTTAGGGTGGACAAAAATATTTACAACAAGGGGTGGTGAGGGACAGAGTCTCTGAAATAAACAGAATACTCTCACCCAGTCAAGACATCAGGGCTAGATCCAAACCCGTTTTTTAGCTCACTGCACCATCCCAGTTTCAGAACCTGGCTGTATGCAAATTAGTCTGTTCCTGTCCCAGTGCATGATGGGAACAGGGCAAACCAAACTACAAAAGCCAATTCTTACACTGGGAAGGAAACAAGCTACCGGGGGCCGGTTTCTGGCATTTCAGCCGTCTTCGGCCCGGCTTGCTTGAATCCTGATGGTGCAATGAGCAAGGGACTCACATCTGAGTATACCCTTCCACGCTTAGGGTGGACAAAAATATTTACAACAAGGGGTGGTGAGGGACAGAGTCTCTGAATTAAACAGAATACTCTCACCCAGTCAAGAGATCAGGGCTAGATCCAACACCGTTTTTTAGCTCACTGCTCCATCCCAGTTTCAGAACCTGGCTGTATGCAAATTAGTCTGTTCCTGTCCCAGTGCATGATGGGAACAGGGCAAACCAAACTACAAAAGCCAATTCTTACACTGGGAAGGAAACAAGCTACCGGGGACCGGTTTCTGGCATTTCAGCCGTCTTCGGCCCGGCTTGCTTGAATCCTGATGGTGCAATGAGCAAGGGACTCACATCTGAGTATACCCTTCCACGCTTAGGGTGGACAAAAATATTTACAACAAGGGGTGGTGAGGGACAGAGTCTCTGAATTAAACAGAATACTCTCACCCAGTCAAGAGATCAGGGCTAGATCCAACACCGTTTTTTAGCTCACTGCACCATCCCAGTTTCAGAACCTGGCTGTATGCAAATTAGTCTGTTCCTGTCCCAGTGCATGATGGGAACAGGGCAAACCAAACTACAAAAGCCAATTCTTACACTGGGAAGGAAACAAGCTACCGGGGACCGGTTTCTGGCATTTCAGCCGTCTTCGGCCCGGCTTGCTTGAATCCTGATGGTGCAATGAGCAAGGGACTCACATCTGAGTATACCCTTCCACGCTTAGGGTGGACAAAAATATTTACAACAAGGGGTGGTGAGGGACAGAGTCTCTGAATTAAACAGAATACTCTCACCCAGTCAAGAGATCAGGGCTAGATCCAACACCGTTTTTTAGCTCACTGCACCATCCCAGTTTCAGAACCTGGCTGTATGCAAATTAGTCTGTTCCTGTCCCAGTGCATGATGGGAACAGGGCAAACCAAACTACAAAAGCCAATTCTTACACTGGGAAGGAAACAAGCTACCGGGGACCGGTTTCTGGCATTTCAGCCATCTTCGGCCCGGCTTGCTTGAATCCTGATGGTGCAATGAGCAAGGGACTCACATCTGAGTATACCCTTCCACGCTTAGGGTGGACAAAAATATTTACAACAAGGGGTGGTGAGGGACAGAGTCTCTGAATTAAACAGAATACTCTCACCCAGTCAAGAGATCAGGGCTAGATCCAACACCGTTTTTTAGCTCACTGCACCATCCCAGTTTCAGAACCTGGCTGTATGCAAATTAGTCTGTTCCTGTCCCAGTGCATGATGGGAACAGGGCAAACCAAACTACAAAAGCCAATTCTTACACTGGGAAGGAAACAAGCTACCTTGTAAGTGCAGCTATGTAAGTGCAGCATTCCTGGACCTTCAAAGCCTTACAGACTCCGCCCTCTTTGGCTAGCAGAACGTCTAACGCAAGACGGTTCTGAAGCACCATGGCCCTTATCGACTGCATCTCTCCTTCCACCAGCATTAAGGATCTAGCAGTACTGGCAGACAATCTGTCTACGACTGTTGCCAGTCTCCTAATTTTGACATCATTGAGGATCAGTCCTAAAAGAGTAAATGCAGCGCCAAATACATCTCCAACTATTTCCGCATCCCCTAGGTCTCTTCTCCCTCTCGTTGAGACCTTGCCCTCTATGATCTCTAAGTCTTGGGCACGGTATATTTTGGGGAAGACAATTGCCAAATAACATGATCCGTACCAGTTATCAGGTAGTCTCACGTAGGCATTTCTTCCACATACAAAATATACATTTGGAATCACTTGCATTCCTTTCAAGAAGTCCTTTGTGTAATATTCTAATCTAAAAGCATGTTCACAACTGACCTCCCCTACGAATACATTTTCGTAGTACGTTTGGCTTCTGTGAAGGCATAACTTCCCTTTCTGTGTTCGATCCAAAGCTATTGGACCACTACTACCCTTCCTTTTGTGTGCTTTCTCCTCCTCGGTCCAATCTGTCTTCCACTGTCCTGATTTTTTCAGAATCTTTTGCCTTCTGTAACGATCATCCACTCGCCCTATAAACTTCTTCTCGACTTCTGACACTTTGCAAGTCAGGTTATTTCTGCGGGCATGTGAAGTATCTAAAGTATCCCAAGGAATGAAGAACTTTGCCAATCTGTCTTCACTCTTATAGTAGTCCCATTTATTCATTTGTTTGTAATTTGGGACTTCTGGTAACACTGAATCATAATTAGAAAAGTAGTATTCAAAACTATCTCGTCCGTAAAATATGCTAAGCAATAAGCTACATGTAATGCCATAAGTCAGTGGGAGGTGATGATATCTAATGCCTTCATCCACAGACGCAGGCAGTTGCATACACACATAACAGTCCTTGACCTCCATGGCATCAACATACTCATATAACAGTTTGGCATAAGCATTTGACCTATAGTCGCTCTGGGACTCATCCATATGTAACCTACGGGTTTCTGCTGCTAATAACGCTTTCTCCTGTATGGTTTCCCCTTTCTTACCAGCAGCAGTGGGTTTTGGTGTCACTACAGATTTTGCGTCTGGTACCCTTGCCTCACTCTCGTGTCCCATCACATATGATACAGTAACTACTAAAGCTATAAGAAGTATCACTCCCACTATTAGTGTGCCTATTATACATTTGGCTCTGCGGTTCGGATTACCGGCCTCCATGTTCTTCAGACAGTATGATTCCTTTCTCCTATTCAACACAGAGTTCTTTCTCTTTGAGTTCCTTTACAGTCTCTCTTGATCCTTCAGTCTTTAGAACCACACAATCGGAAGCTAGCAATCTCTTTATGCAAAGTCTTTTTGAACTTTAACACAGATAACCCTAGCCCTTCTCCGTCAACTTAAAGGAAAAGTCCCTAAGTTTCTCTCCTTCCACTAGGCGCTAGGTTATCTTCTCACTCTCGTTTATTTACAAAGTCTTTAAGCATCTACAATGAGGCTTGAACCAGCGGCTTGGATAGCGTAGTTCAATATTTCCAAACGAAGAATGTGCTCTTCATGACTTGTTATCGTTGTTCCGAAGTCGGGGAATTGTAATTCGTTGAAGAACATGTGCTTTAACTTGCTTAGGTAGGGAGGGTTGGGGATTTTGAACGTTAGTGACCCTTCTGTTTCGACTCCAGGCACCAACAGCTGTACTTCTACTGTGATGATGGGTTCAGTGCTGGTCACTATCACCGCCCTTATTCTCCCTGTAGCTCGTTCCCAAGACATCTGTCGCCAGGTATGTCCACTCAGGAGTGGCGTATCTTCTGCTAGGCACACATACTCTCCTTGACCTTCTTGGATCTGCTGCTTCAGAGCCCAGAGCGCCTTCGTCCAGGTCTGAGTCTTCGGATATTGGAGCAAGGGATCTCTCTGGAGTTGACCTCAGGCTTGACCTTCTCCTTTGCGGCCAGCTGGCCTCTCCACGCCTTGCCCTCCTGCTCCTTGACCTTCTGCTTTGCTCGTGCTCACTTTCAGCTTGGCCAGCGTCTGATTCATACTCCCAGCTACTTCCTCCTTCTGTAGCGTCGTCGGTTTCACTATTGTACTGACCATCCTCGGCCTGGTCAGACACGCTCCCAGCTTCTTCTGGCACCTCTACAGCTTGGCTGGCCCCCTCTATGGCTTCTCTGTCCACAGCTGGACTTACATCCGAGAGAGGAGCTGTTTCTTCCAGAGGTGCTGGAACTCTCCGCGTATGGGACACGTGGATCCGGTTGGGCAGCCCTCCCACTTTCACAGCAGTATTCGATGTTAGGATGATCTGGTAGGGCCCACGCCACCGGACATCTATGCAGCGTCTTCTGGCGTGCTTTTTGACCAGTACCCAGTCTCCAGGGCACAGGTCATGACACAAGTCCTGGCACGACGGGACCTCGGCAGCCTGCACCTGAAGGGACACAGAATGAATGGCATCAGACAGACCCTTACAATAGTCCAGGATCATATCATCTGTGATATTCAACAATGCTGCAGTTGGTACTGATGGCAATCTCATTGCCCTCCCCATTAACACCTCGTGTGGTGATAGTCCCGTTCTTCTGTCTGGGGTACTACGGATGCTCATAAGAACTAGTGACAGGGCATCAGGCCAACTCAGAGACGTTGATGAACACATTTTGGCAATTCAGGACTTTATGGTGCCATTTATCTGCTCCACAATTCCCGAAGCTTCTGGTCGATAGCTACAATGCAATTTCTGGTCTATGTTCAGGGCTGCACAAATCATCTTCACTAGTTCGCTGTTAAAATGTGTTCCCCTATCTGATTCCAAAGAGGCCGGTACCCCGAAGCGCGGGATGAGTTCCCTAAGCAATAACTTGGCTACTGTGAGGGTGTCACACCTGCGTGTAGGGTATGCCTCGACCCATCTGGAAAATATGCAAACAACCACCAGGACGTATCGAAGGCGGTTGCATCTTGGCATTTCAATGAAGTCCAGTTGCATCCGATTGAACGGACCTCCAGACCTCCCTATGTGACTCAATGCAACTGGTGTTCTTTTTCCTATGTTCAGCTACTGACAGGTCACACAACGCTGGCACACTGCTTCTGCTGCTACTCTAAACTTGGGGTTGTACCAAGTTTGTCTGAATACCCTCAACATAGCGTCTCTCCCTAGGTCTACTGGACCATGTATTTGTCTTGCCATTGGGCTCACCAACTCATTTGGCAACACTGCCCTTCCATCTGCTGAAACCCAAAAGTTTGTTTCGCCCATCACACATCCAGCAGTTTCCCATGTTCTTTTCTCAAAATCTGGTGCATTTTCTTGTATACATTTTAACTCGTCCCAAGTATCTACGGTTTCCAATGTCATAGCTAATTCAGTCCTTACATTTATTCCACCCACTTCCACCTCCGTGAAAGAGTACCCTTGTTCGGCATAATAACGTGCAACTTCGTCGGCATATCTATTGCCCTGTGACACAAAGTCGGTGTTTCTGGTATGAGCTGTACATTTCACAACGGCAATAGCTGCCGGACATTGCAAGGCTTCCAACAATAAGCGTACAAACTCCCCATTTCGAATGGGTGAACCTGAAGAGGTCATGTAACCCCTTTGAGACCACAATTGCCCGTAATCATGAACTACCCCGAAACCATATTAGCTATCGGTGTATATGGTGACTCGAATTTGGTTGCTTGCCAGGCAGGCACGCGTCAATGCAACAATTTCAGCTACCTGAGCGGAGTGTACACCTTCCAGGCATGCGGCTTCCACAACTCCAGTAATTGTACAAACAGCATAAGCTGCTCTCAACTGACCAACATCGTCTCTTACACATGAGCCATCAACAAAGAAAACTTCATCAGGGTCAGTCAGTGGCTCATCCACGATGTCGGGTCTCGGTTTGGTGCATAGTTCAGTCACATCAAGGCAATTGTGATCTGTACATACATCATCCTCAATGTCACTTGGGAGTGGCATCAATGTAGCAGGGTTCAAAACAGAGCATCTCTTGAGGGTCACGTTCTCTGCAGCAAGAATGACTTGCTCATAGCGCGTGAGCCTGCTATTGGTCAGATGCTGTGTTTTGGTCCTGGTCATCAACAGTTCAACAGAATGTGGCACATACACCTCTAACTGGTGTCCCATTACTATATTTTCGCACCTCTCAATGCTGACACCCGTTGCAGCAACGGATTTGAGACATCCGGGCAACGCTGCGGCTACTCGGTCTAAGGTAGCCGAAAAATAGGCGACTGGTCTACGGGCATTCCCATGGATTTGGACCAGGACTGACAAAGCAAAACCCTCTCTTTCACAACAGTAAAGCAAGAATGTTTTGTCGTAATCTGGCATTCCCAGAGCAGGAGCACGACACAGGTCCTCTCTCAGCTGCAGGAACGCCATCAAACAATCTTTGTCCCATGGCACCGGATCACTCACCTCCTTGTGCGTCAGTTTTTGCAAGGGTTTTGCTTTCAGTGAAAAGTTCGCTATCCACTGTCGGCAATAGCCCACCATCCCTAGGAACATCCTGACCTCTCTCTGTGTTTTAGGTGCGTTCATTTTCATGATCGCCTCTATTCTGTCTGGTGACACCTTCCGTTTTCCTTTTTTAATTCTGTGCCCCAAATACTGCACTTCCGTCAGGCAGTACTGCAATTTGCTCGGAGACACCTTGTGCCCGTTTGCAGCTAGGTGATTTAGCAAAGCAATGGAGTCCTCCTTACAAGCTTCTTCAGTTTCTGACGCAACAAGTAGGTCGTCTATGTACTGGACCAGAACCGAATTCTGGGGCAGCACTAGACTTTCAAGATTTTTCTTCAAAAGCTGGTTAAAAATCGATGGGCTCTCTGTATACCCCTGTGGGATACGACACCATGTTAATACGCAACCTTCCAGCTTAAAAGCGAAAAGAAAGTGGCTATCCTCGTCCAAAGGGATCGAAAAGAAAGCCTGTCAAAGGTCTATCACTGTGAACCATTCGGCTTGGAACGGTATCTGAAACAATATCACTGATGGATTCGGTACCACTGGACAACATGAAACAACTATTTATTTATTTCTTTATTTATTTTGCAACTTATAACGCGCAGACTAAACCCGAAGGTATCAAGGCGCCTATCAAAATCAATAAACAGAATATACAAAGCACCACTACGGGTATGCACGTGTAAAGAGGTGAGTCTTTAGCGCGGATCTAAAAGTTTGCAGAGAGGGACTGGATCTTACTTCCAAAGGGAGGGCATTCCACCATTTAGGTGCCAGGAAGGAAAAGGCCTTACCTCCCCATCTTGCTTTCCTGACACGGGGTACAGAAAGGAGAAGTTTGTGACTGGAGCGAAGATTCCTACTGGGGTTATGCCGAGAAAGAATGGATCCCATGCTTGTAGGGCTGGGTTTAGCTAAGGCTTTATACACCAGGCACATGGATTTGAAAAGGATCCGGTACTCAACGGGGAGCCAGTGAAGTTGTTTTCGGGCTTCAGTGGCAGAGGCACGTTTCGGTAGGTCAAGAGCAAATCTCGCTGCCGCGTTCTGGACCACCTGCAAGCGCTGTAGATGACTCTTGTTCAGTCCTGCATACAGCGTGTTGCAGTAATCCAGTCGCGAACCCAAGAGAGCGACAGCAAGTTGCTTTCTTGCCTGGGGTGACAAAAAGTGCCTGATTTTCCTCAGAATGTGGATAATCCCCCAGCAGGTCGAAACAGTCCTGTTGACCTGATGGCACATACTAAGGTTAGGGTCGATCATAACTCCCAGGTTTTTTGCTGACGAGGTGGGCTCGGGACATACGCCCAGCGAGTTCGGCCACCACTCCGCCGACCAGATCATTTCCTTTCCTCCAAAGACCATCACCTCCGTCTTCTCCCCATTCAGTTTTAGTGAATTGTGGATCATCCACTGGCCAACTGCCTCCATGCAAGATCTAAAATTGGCGGCAGTTGACGTAGCTGGCTGGGAGAGAGAGACTAGGATCTGAGTGTCGTCCGCGTAGGAAACTACCTCCATCCCAAAGGATCTAATGAGTCTGGCAAGGGGGGTCACATAGATATTAAAAAGGGTAGGACTGAGCGCTGACCCTTGAGGGACCCCACATTGCACAGACAGGGATGGAGATAGAAACGATCCCAGCATTATCCTTTGTTCTCTATGGTCGAGAAAAGAGGAAAGGAGTCCCAGAGCAGGCCCGCGGACCCCAATCTCCCTCAGGCGAGATGTTAACACCACAGGAGACAGGGTATCGAAGGCCGCTGTGAGGTCTAGAAGGATCAGGAGGGAGGTCTGACCCTCATCAACTCTAGTGCGGATGGTATCCAGCACTATGGTGAGGGCAGACTCGGTGCTATGTTCCCTCCTGAAACCGTGCTGGGAGAGATCCAAACAACCCGAGCTCTCCACAAATGCAGCCAGATGTTTATTCAGATGGGCTTCGAGCATCTTTGCGGGAGCCGGGAGCAGTGAGATGGGGCGAAAGTTCTTTAACACCCCGGGATCCAGAGAAGGCTTTTTAAGCAAAGGTTTTACTACAGCATTCTTCCACTGCTGGGGAAAAATGCCTTCCTTCATCGCTCTGTTCATGATGTCAACCAGAGGAGGAAGGAGAGATTCTCTGCACTGCTTGAGGATCTTTAGCGGGCAGACATCCAACGGAGAGCCAGATTTGGTTTTATCAAGCAGGATTTCAAGATCCTGACAAGAAAGGGGAGGAAAGGAAATCAAATCCTGATGTTGAGAGGATTCAATAACACCGGGCTCAGGGAGAGCAGGCAGCAAAGGAGCGGCGGTCAAGGATTTTTGGACCTCCAGAGCAGCATAGATGTCGGCGATCTTTGACTGAAAGAAGGCAGCTATCTTGTTGCACAGGTCCTGAGAGGCAACCACAGGATCCGGTGTCTGAAGGGTCGTAAGGGAATCAACAATCCTAAAGAGTTCTCTAGGAGATGACAATGAGGAAGTGAGTGCCGTGAAGTATTCCTGCTTGGTCTTAATAACTTCCAGTTTGTAATTTTTGAGCAGGACCCTATGGGCTTCTCTATCCTTAGGGGCCCAGCTAGAGTGCCATAAGCGTTCCTGCCTTCTTACTTCCTGTCTCCGAAGCCGGAGCTGTTCGGAGAACCAGGGAGCTGAGGGTCTTTTCCTGGCAGAATAGCAAGATCTTGCAGGAGCGAGCTCCTCTAAGGCCTCAGCAATGGTATTTTCAAATATAGTGACCGCAGTGGAGGTATCTGCCTCCCGAGGAATGGACAGACTGGTTGTCCATGGATGGAAGGAATCTTCCCTGATCTTTTTGAGGTTCCTTCGCACTTCCATGGTGCTCGAGGCCCTTCTAATATAGCCCCGTGAGGGATACATCATATTGAAGGGAACGGCCAGATGGTCCGACCAGGAGAGATGGAAGGGGCTGGCAACTGTCAGCCTAGGGTCGTTAGAGAAAATGCCATCGAGCGTGTGCCCCGCTCGGTGGGTGGGACCGTTCACCAGTTGGGTGAGTCCGCATGCTGACATTATTTCTACCAGGGAAATAGTGTCGTGAGCCTCCAATAGCTCAAGGTGGAAATTGAAATCACCTAGAATGGTCAGATTTTGTCGGCCAAAATAGGGTTCCAGAACCTGCATCAATTTCAGCCCAAATCCTGCTCTTGGGCCAGGGGGGCGATAAACCAAGATAACTATGTTATTGATTTTTCGAAGGTCCTGCACTATTCTGAATTTCCCACTTGGTTTCTGCAAACCCATAATCGGGGAGTTACATGGACTACCCACGATTTCTTTCAGTATTCCCTGCTTAATCATGGACTCGATCACGGGTTTTATACCTGCAATCGTTTCTGGGGTCAATTTATATTGGGGTGTTCTCGGAAACTCAGCATTCGGTTTTACTATGATTTTCACTGGGTCCACTCCCTTGACTAGTCCAATCTCTTCCCCAGTGAAATCCCACACTTCTGGTGTCACGGTCTCCCTTAGATCCCAAGGGAGCTCATCCACTGTCAAAGTGGGATACAGCTCCACACACGTTCTTGAGTTTGCGACCTTCAAGTCAGCGTCATTATCATTAGTCAGTACCTCCACTCCCTGCGGTGTGCAGTATATTGTACAATTTAACTTGCACAATAAATCCCTTCCCAATAGACATACAGGGCTAGAATCACAAACCACAAACTGATGCTCATCGCTGTATTTCCCTATTTTCACTAGCACTGGTTCGGTCAATGGGCTTGTTATTCTCCTGTTTGCGACCCCCACCACTTGAATCGTTTCTCCTGACATTGGCAGGCCTGGAACTACGGCTGATCTTAACGTGGATCGAGTGGCCCCTGTGTCTACTAAGAAAGTCGTGGGACACCCTGCCACTTCAGCCTCCACGTATGGTCCCCTTTGGTCCACCTCTAAGACTGCCCCGAGGGTATAGTCTTCTCTCTCCACTCTCTGTCCCGTTAGGGGATCAACGTAGTAACACTCTTCTCCTCCTACGAAAAGAGGCATCTGTCTATAGGTCTTTCCCGCTGTCCCTATTCTGGGTGGTTGAGGGAACTGGGCTCGTGGAGCTGGGGTCCCCCCTTTGACCACCTTTCCTTGGTATGCTGTTGCCCCTTTTCCTGGAGTGTTTTGAACCTCTTCCTCCTCTATCTCTAGTTCTCCAATTTCAACGTTGTAGGGACACTCGCGTTTCCAATGTCCCACCTCGTTACGTTGATGGCACCGGGTCGTCTTTTTCAATGTCGCAATGTCTACCCTAGGTCTTGAGTTGGAGTTCTCCTCATTACCTTTGTTCTGGTTATTCTGTCTCCTGCCCACGGTCCCTGTTCCCTGTTGCTGTTGTCCACCCTTACCAGCTGACTGCATCTGTACCACCATCAGTTTTTCTTTTAGCTTTTTGGCTTTTGAATCTATCTCATCACTGCAGTACCTAGCATATCTCAGAATTTCATCCAAAGGTTTATTTTGCCAACAAATCAAGTGTTGCTGAATCATTAAACAAATATCCGGTCTTAAACCCAAAACAAATTTAGACACAAACTGCCCTATGTCTTTAGGATCCATTACGTCCAACCCGCTATATTGTTTGAACGCCTTCAGCAATCTCTCATAATATTCATGAACTGTCTCCTTGGGTTCCTGCCTAGTTCGATCTATTTTGACCCAATCTATGTCCTGCATTGGCACCTTTTCCTTCAGCCAAGTCATCACTCTCTCATATTTTGTCATTACTGTCTCGGACAGTCCATTAGTCCGTGCATCTCTCTCTGGTTCTGATGTGGGCCATTCAGCACTAACCTTACATGCTGACCACAAGTCTCCTGGTACCACAATGTCAAACAGGGTGTTCAGGTCAACCCAGAGTACTTTGGAGATTTTTACGAACCTCTCTACCTGCTTGTACCATTCCACTGCATTCTCCCTCAATTTAGGGAAGGAATTGGTAAAGGCAGCTAAGTCCCCCCTACTCCAGGGCACATGCACATAGCTCCCGTTTGCAACCTCACGCAAAGGGTATGCCTCTATCTTCTGCAGCCCTCCCTCTGGGGACATCCCAAGTGTGCTTCTCCTGACGGTCCCTTTCTTGGACCATCTTTCTTCCCATTTATCCAGCGCTCTCCATGTCCTTATTCCAGTGATCAATTCCCTTATGTGTGTTTTTAATCCTATTGTTCTTCTCTCATCTAGGTCCTAATCTGAATAGTGTAGCCTGTGGTTACCCTGTAATGCTTTGGTCCTTGACAAGTCTACCATGTATTTTCCTGCCAGTTCGACTAATTTCTCATGTGCTGCTCTCGCTTTCCGAGTGATGTCCTTTGCCATGAACAGTACTTCATCCTGCTCGTACATGTCCATTCTCTCCAAAGGCAAAGTACCATCTACCATGTCATCCAGATCTGATTTTAAACTGGCGACATCAAGTCTCTTTGCTTTTATCTCGGCTCGCAGTATGTCTTTCTTAGGGTGTTCATTGATATCTCTCCCATCCCAGCTCCGAGTCCTACGCCTAGGCTCAGGGGTGTTAGGGAGAATCCTCCCTTGTTCCCATCTTTCTAAATCCCATGCTCGGCCATCTTCCCTTGGAGGGTGGTGAAACACTGCCCTGTTTCCCCCAATTTCATTTTGTCCATTCTGCCTGTTTTCTCTAGCCCCATGATAGGATTCTCTGCTGTTCTCCACCCTGTCGCTATTCCCTCATTGCCTAGTGTCACTCAGTACCTGGTAAGCTCCTTCTCGGCTCCCCATGTCCCCGGTATTCCGTTCATTTCCGTGATTACAGGGGTCATGGCGAGACCTCTCGCAACTCTCGTTTTGTCCACTATTGCCAGACGCATAGTGGGTGCACTTAAAGCTGTCCCTGTACTCCTGCGTTCTCCTATCCCCTTCGCTGTGAACGGGGCGGGACACCCCCCCACACTCAGGGCTCCTGTTTTCCAGTACTGGTCTACCTCCACTCCTGGTACGACAAGTATCTCCTCTACTTTCCTGACTCTTCCTGCCCCACTCCGGACTGCTTTCGTCAGCCCCACAGTGAGTCCGGATCCTGCTATCTTGGCTTTCCCTTTCAGCTTCCGCTGCTATCAGGCTCTTGTGGGCCTCTACTGCCGCATCCCATTCCTTCATGTACTTTCTTAGCTCCTGGAAGGATTTCGGCTCTGATCCCCTCAGATCCACCGGCCATCTCGGGCCCCCCTGATCTCCTGTGGGATCTACTGCTGTATGTACTGGGGTGCTCCAATCCCTTGGTCCTGGCAGCTGTCTTGGGGAATGGATTGTATCGTTCCTCCTCGCCATTTCTGCTCTCTCCCTGTCCAATCGTACCTGTTCCTCCCCTCTGGCTCTCTCTGGGTCATAAATCGATACTATAGGACCTATAGTAACAGGTACTTGCAGGGCGTCTGGTAGTGCATAGGATGTGGCACGCTCCGTTTCTGGCACCTTTTGTACCACAAACCTTCCGACTACCTTCTGCACCGGACTAGGTTGAGGCAATTCTTTACTTGCAGTGGGATCCCAATCTGTGCTAGGAAGCGGTCTATACTCCCCTATGCCAGCCCCCCCTTCTCTGCTGGGCTCGGCATTTTCTGTCTCTCTATTGTACGGGGTGGCCTATCTGTTAGCAACCTATTTATCAGGCTGTCCTCTGTCTCGCTCTCATCATCTTCCTCTAATGGGCTCCTGTTTCCCGCCACCTCTATCACTGGGTACAGTTTGTTTACTTCAAGGTTATGCACTCTCCATCTTTTAGCATCCGCATCCCATTTGGCATCCTGCACTGCTCTTACCGATCGTTTCACCCTTTCTTGACGCCTGTTCTGGTTCCTATCGTGCGCCGCCCTAATCCATGCATTAAGGGCTTCAAACTGGGTCGGTCTAGGCAGAGGTCTCATTGAGGTCATAACTGCTTTTAACTGATGTAATACCTCTAATCTAAACGTCCCATACTTTGGAAACGTCAGTTCCTCATTCCCTTCCGTAATCTTACACCAATTTGAAATCCACAATATAGTATGCAACCCAACATTCGTCGCCATATAATTAGCCGGCGTACCCTCTGGCGGGGCCTCTACCCCATCATAAGATCTCCGCCTCTCTCTCTTAAACATCGCTCTTAACCATTTAAAACACTTCATGATCAAATGTACAATTTCCTGCTTCGCTATTCTGTTTACTTCCTGGTGACAATCCGCCAATCCTAGCGCGGCTTTGCTAGCTGGCCTATCACAGCGCGGTCTCACCCCTACCGGCCAATCCCAGCGCGGCACTTTCTGACGTCACTCGTCTCCCCATCGCAGCAGTTCCCCTCCTTTCTCAGCTCGTCTCTCGGTCACGCATGCGTCCCATTCATACACTGAAAGGTGATTACTTCCGACCAAGCGATCACTTCTCTTGCCTGTGCGTCCACAGTTTATCTGTAATTGTCACCACAACTGACGAAATGCCTTTCCAGGCAATCGTCTCTCTGATAGGTTGCTTACACACAGTAACTTCCGACCAGCGTCCGTTACTCACACACTCACTCTTTCGTTCCCCCTATCACGGTCCTGCGGGCGATCAATGGTACCTCATGACCCCCTTCACACTGGTTGACAATTACTCTGGATGTCCGATACACCCGAACCACTTAAGCTCTCTTCTGAACTTAAGATGTGCACCGGTTGCGCGCTCACAACCTGTTCCACAGTCACTCTACAGGCATTCAACTCCGCAAGACATTACAACATAGATGCAACACAAAACACCGCAATCTAACACGCATGACCCTTTATACTCACTCTCGACCGATACTGCTGCTTTTCTGTCTCACGCCGTCAGCACCCTCTTCGGCGGGCGGTTCTTCTGATCATCGATCTCTAGGGGCCTTGGGGTAATCTAACCTGGCCTAGATCACCTTCCTCAAGAAGGCAACCATCCTCTATAGCTACCAACTGGGAGGGCGGGATTTTTGATCTCTAGTTTACCACTCCAGATCTAAACCCCGTTCAGGTCGACTGAATCTTTATTGCCTGTCATTGAGGAAAGAAAGTGCATCCAATACCAGGTTAGTTTGACTAATAATGGGCTCGACTCTGAAAAACCACATACTACTTCTAAGTTTCAAAGGTTTATTATAGAGTCAATGATAACTGCAAATACAGGCATCTCAAAACGAGATTCAAAAGATATATGGGCACTAATACAAACATATGTTCTCTAAAAGCTCTTAGGCGACCAAAGAATATCACTAAAACTAATTCCAGAATCATCAGAGTTGCAAGAATAGACACAAATTGTAATCTATCCGTCATTTACAAAGGAAGGAAGGTATCAGGTTAGGCTGTCCCTACTCTGTACTGGATGGTATCCCTACTTAACAAAATCCCAACCTATCAAAGGTGTCAGCTGTGAATGACTTCCTAAGAAGTTCACCCACTCTTAGTCTTAGGTGGAAACCGATGATCTCCAGTCATGACCCCTCTCTGCCTACCCATCCGCTCTCTGAAAGGTCCTCAGGCATCTGCTCTAACTCCACCCAGGGGTGCTGTCCCTAATACAAAATCACAATTACAGTTGAAACGCCCCTCACGAGACGCCCCTCACGTGGTGTCGGTTCTGGCTTTTTCCATGATGATCTTCCTTTGGGCCTCGTGTTTAGCGTTGACCTTGCTTCCCAGGCTTCTTTTCCAGCACGCTGATACCCCCGAAACATTCCTGAATCCTCCTCCATGTCTGAACCAGTCTCCTCGAACAGAGCTCTATTCATCAAACTTTAATTGGAACCCCCCTCGCACCTGCAGACAGACATCCGCAACTTGGATCCCAATTCTCATAGACTTCTAACAGAAGTTTGCAACTTATTTCTCGACACAACTCGGCATGTACCAGCACGTGCAAATCAGAAAAACCTTTTTTTCTCTTCAGGCCTACAACCATTCTCGCAGAGGTTTTATTCTCTTCAAATCCTTTCGTGAATTAAAATAACATGTTAACACCTTATTCTTTGATTATGAGAAACACTTCTATGGAATATAAATCTAACGAATAAACAGAATTACTAAATAACATTAGTGCAATCCATGTCATGTATAAGAGTACATTTCCAATCCTCTCTGCCCTGGCCATGAGGCCTGTTCCCTTCTATGCTTTGCAGCATGACATTCCTCCGTTAGCAGCCACATAACATGGATCATGATTAATCACGTCTAATAAGACTAAATATTTTCCACACATTTCTGCGTCAGTCCCACTTCTATATAAAATTTCTATGTTAACTACACAAGTCTAAGTATAGGTGAATGTATTTTCAACACTTACAAGCACTTCTATTATGGTTGTGCGACCAACTTGTACTTATGGTGCACTCATGCATTTTGTTCATTTTGCGCTCTCTCAGTCTCTAAGGTGCGCTGGTCTGATAACCATTCTCCCTACACGCGTGCGCCTTACCGGAGTGGAAGCTTCGTGGACACTCTTGGCAGCAGGGCTCCCCACCTTTTCTCTCCCCTGACCAAGTTCGCTCTTCCGGGGTGTCACTTCTTCGTTAACTGAGGACTCCCTCACGCTTGTCTCACTTAACTCTCCACTCTCTATGCACGCTCCTTCTTCTCCATTGTCTCCACCGCCTGACTCATTCTCCTCTGCTTCTTCTTCTTGTCGCGGAACTAGTATGCTGTTTCCTTTCTCTTCTGGCCACTTCACAATCTTATTTATTTTTGCCATGCGATCTTGGGACCACACTTTGCCATCGCTGAGGAGTGCTGCCCTGCTGTACACTTCTTCTACTTGGAGGGGTGGACTGTATTTGCTCTCTCCTTTCTTCCTCAATACTGCTTGTCTGACTCTCACCCACTCCCCTTTTTCCAGAACCGAATCCTTAATTTTCCGACTCTGGTTGTAATGTTCAGCATACACTCTCTGGGCCTTCTCCAAATTGTGTTGTACTACGGCAGGCGACCATCTACTGGTGATGGTCTTTTCTATCCACACCACATTGTCCTTAGTGAACGGATGCCTGCAGCTCAAAATCTGGAAGGGACTGTACCCAGTTGCGGTGGGGGTGATTCTGTGCGCCCATATCATCCTCTGAATCTCTGCTTCCCAGTCCTTCCCGTGCATGATGGCCGCTTGAATGGACCCCATGAGGACTCGGTTAAATCTCTCCACCTGTCCATTGCTAGCCGGATGGTACACCGAGGTGTGTTTAGACTTGATCCCGTTCCTCTCAGTGTATCGGAGCCACTTCTCCGATATAAATTGCGGCCCATTGTCAGTTAAAATTGTCCTTGGTATGCCTTCCCTTAGGAACACAGTTGTCAGGAATCTGATCACCACCTCTGAGTCCATCTCTTCTTGTACATGCACTTCTGGCCATTTGGAATATTTGTCAACTATGACACAAAGGTATTTGGCTGTTCCTTGATTGTCTAAAATCGGTCCCAGTATGTCGACTGAAAGGTCCTCCAAGGGATTGCGGCGTTGTTCGAATCTCCCTAGTGCAGGTCTCAAGGGTTTTAGCACCTTATCTGAGCCCTGGCATTGGTCATAGTCTCTAACATGTCTCTCAAACTGGATGTCCATTCCTGGCCACCAGTACATCTGCTTTACCCTAGCCTTGGTCTTCACAATGCCCAGATGACCTTCATGTAGCAGGTTCAGCAGGGTCGGGATCAACTTTTCTGGAGGGACAACCTTGTCCCTGCGGTACAGAAATGTACCTGAGTCGCTCATGGACAATTCTTCCCGAACTTCGTACAATTTCCTCAGTACTTCCTTCAAACTTTTCTTTATTGGCCACCCTTTCACGAGGTTCTCTTTAACTTCCTCCAGGGTTTCGTCTTCTTTGTATGCCTTCTCCCACTCCTGTAAGCCGATGGCATTTCCCATGTCTTCCATCACCGCCACCATTTCCTCATTTTTTGCAGCCGGTGTGGGCGCTTGCTCCATCGTTGAGGCCCTGCTGAGGTAGTCCGCCACCTTGTTGCGAGTCCCCGGGATGTACTCTACATCGTACGTGTATTCCAGGAGCTTGAGAGTCATCTTCGCTATCCGCGGGGTGGCTGTGTCGTGCCCACTCAAGGTAAGTACTTTGACCAAAAGCTTGTGGTCAGTTTGTAAGCGGAACCTCGTTCCCCATAGGAACTGTCGGAACTTCCCCATGGCCCATGTGACAGCTAGCATTTCTTTTTCTATCACACTGCACTTTTGCTCGGTGTGGGACAACGCTCTGGACGCGAAGCTGAGTGTTTCCACAGTCTTATCATCTCTCTCCTGTGCCAGTACTGCCCCTAAACCTTTTTCACTGGCTTCCGTGGTGAGGATGGTGTTTCCCGTGGGGTCATGTCCTTGCAGCGGCACGGCCTGACTGATGTTCTCTTTCAGTTTCTCAAACTCTTTCTGAGCTTCATCATCCCTCTGGAACATTGATTTCTCTCTTATGAGTTGTCTTAGCTTGTGCGTTTTCGTGGCAAAGTGCTGGACGAATTTGCTGTAGTACTCGGCCATCCCAAGGAATGACCGTACCTCGTCTTTGTTGGATGGAGCTCTGGCCTCGCAGATTGCTTTCATGTTTTCCCCCTTGGGAGTGATACCCTGTCTGCTTATCTCGTGTCCCAGATACGTGACGGATGTCATCCCAAATCTGCACTTTTCCCATTCCGCCGTCAATCCTTTCTCCTGCAGCACGCCTAACACCCTGTTCAATTTGTCATCGTGGTCCTTGCGATCCTTTCCCATTATTAGGATGTCATCCTGGAAATACTGGATGCCTTCTACGTCTTTGAACAGGCGGTGCATGAGTTTTTGGAACACCGCTGCGGCGGACGCTAGCCCGAAGGGCATCCTGCGAAACTGGTAGCACCCATACGGCGTGATGAAGGATGTGAGTTTTCTGCTTGACGGGTGCAGGTCAATCTGATGGTATGCGGACGTGAGGTCTATAGTGGAGAACCATCTCACACTTCTTGTCTTGGCCAGCATTTCTTCAATCCTGGGGAGCGGGAATTTTTCTACCACCAAACACTTGTTTAGTTCGCGTAGGTCCACACATAGGCGCACTTTGCCATTGGGTTTACTGGCGACCACCAAGGGGGCCAACCACTCCGAGCTGTCTATGTGCTCTATGATCCCTTGTTCTTCTAGACGGCGTAGCACTGCCTCCCTCACCGCTATGGGCACATTCCTGACCTTGTGTGACACTGGCCGGGAGTCTTCTTTGAGTATGATCTTGTGCATGAACTTCTCGAGCTTCCCTACCGTCCCTCCAAAGACCTTGGGATACTCCCTTTTCACTCTCCCCAAGTCTGGCCAGCATTCATTGTCCGTGAGCAGCACTTGTTCTTTGCCCCCTGGGTCCAGTTTGATTCCGAAGTCTCCCAGGTCTCTCCATCCTAGGACTGAAGGGCCTTTCTCTGCCACATACAGCTTGCACGTCGCTGTCCCAACTCTGAACTCGAACTTCAGGCTTCGGTATCCGACCATGGGGATGGGGTTGCTCGTGTACGACACTGGTCGTATGTCTGGTGGCTCCAGTTTGGGACCAAGGCTGGGTCTGAATTCCTCTTCCCATACCGATCTCTGTACGATGGTGTATGGGGATCCCGAGTCTATCGCGATTCGGATTTTGACCCCTCCTATCAGCATGTCCGCTCGCGGTTTGTCGGAGCGCTTGGTGGCAATGCCGAGCACCTGCTCCTCAATGCACAGCACTCTGTCGTCTTCATCTGAGTCTTCATCAGCACCTTCTTCAGGCTAGGGTTGTGCTATGAACTTTACAACAGACTTCTTTTCCTTCCTCCGACACACCTTCTCGTAGTGGCCTACCAGGCCACAGAACTCGCATCTCGCGCAAAAAGCCGGGCAGCGTTTGTCTTGGGCCACGTGGTTAGCGCTCCCACATCTATAGCACGCGGACTTGACTTGCGGAAACTGTTTCCCAGCTTGTCCTGGTTTTCCCGCCCATTTGCTGGTTCCTCCGCTGTCTCCGGGCGCCATCTTGTATCTCCCCACAGGGTCCGCGTTGTCCACTTTGTTGACCATGGTTCTCTGTGCACTCTCTTTCTTAGCCGCTTCAGCCGAACGTTTGGAGAGCTCGGCCTTCTTCACCATTGCGATCACCTCTTTTAGCGTCGCCTCACCGTGGGCCCACAGTTTGTCCTGCACATTTCTGTTGGTGGTGTGCATTACGATCTGGTCTTTAATAAAATCTTCCTCCGACGCTCCATACTTGCACGTGACAGCTAGTCGCCTCAGAGCTGCTACATAGTCGTCTACCGACTCCCCTTCTCCTTGCTTCCTCTGCTGAAAATTGTACCTATCAATGGAGACACATACCGCTGGGCGGTAGTGGGCATCCAGATCTTCCAGAGCTTGTTTGAACACGTCTGCATCAGCTGCTTGTAGCGGTGTTGTCGCTATGTTTGTGAAAACCCTTATTCCTTCTGGGCCCAGGTTGTGTAGTAGTATTCGCTTCCTTCTTGCGGGGGGAACTCATCGCTGGACTCGTCTTCTAGGGCCTCCAGGTAGTTCTTAAAGTATTCCCGCCAGTCCTCCCACTTCATCTGTGGTTCCCCGGGCCTGAGTAGGAACGGGATTGGCGCCGTGAGCAAGGACGCTTGGCTGCTCAGTTTCGCCTGTCCTCCTGGGTCACCCCCTTGATTTCTGGGGCTGCCGGGTGCGCCTTCGTTCTCTCCCCTATTTCTGGGGGTGCCCGGTGTGCTGACACTCGCTGTTTGCGACGTGTTGGGGTTTGGATTTCCTCTGCCCCTTCCCTCGTGGTCACCCTTTTCCGCCAGGGCCTCAGTGAGGGCGCTCTCTTGTTCCTACTGTGTCTCTGCGTAGGCTGCCGCTCCACTGGGCTCTTGGTCCACGTGGTGTGGTTGTCCAGGCCTTCGCGCCTCTGCCACGCTCTTCCTGTGCTTCCTGCCATTCATAGCATAGTGGAGAAGTGTGGCTCAGGGGTTAGAGGTGGCAGACCCGGAAGCTGAGATCGGCCCGGGACCAGGGTTCAATTCCCCGCCTCAGCGGGTCTTGGTTTAAAAATTCCACGGACTCGATAATTCTCGCTCCGGTGCCTTCTCGACTCACGGGTTCACACTCTGCGACTCTGGGCAATAGCTTGCTTAATCTCCACAACGGCCCCTCGCGGCGGGATGCCTAGCTTTCACCTTGTGGTACCCTGCCGGGGTTATCTCACAGGGGAATACCAGGACGGGTTCCCTAAGCAAGCGCCGGGAAACCCACTGCGGGTAGCTGTGCGCTATATAAGCTCAAATACATTTACATTTACATTCTCTTTGCGTGCTTGCCCGTCTCTTCTGTCGGGGCGCAGTCTGGTGGTGTCTCCTGGGTCTTTCTTCCCTTCTCTCCACTATAGTTTCACTCTGGTTCGTTTTTTGTTTTTTTTGTGTGGGGTCAGATCCCACTCCTTGTCGCCACTGTGGAGGTTAGCTTCCCCTTATAAAAGACTGCCAGTGACACAGAACGCTGTGAGCAGGAGAAATCTTTATTAGATATAAACACAGAGAAGAGCGCCAGGCCTCTTACTGCCTCTGCTCTCCGATCCGCTCTCGGGCGCGAACCGCCGTTCGCGCATGCGCACTGCCGTGCGCCGTCTCCCAGAGTGTGTTACATCACACACGGCCGGCCCGACTAGAACGCCAACACCACATGCTGTACTATAAATTTATTACCCATTACGTCTGATAACCTTAGATAAACCTTTTATTCAGGATAGACAGGACCCCAGTGATGCACAGGCTGGCTGGGTAGTACTATGTTGGTGTTGAGCCACTAACTAGCAGGCAGGTTCCCTAGGGCCGTCCTGGTTCCCAGACCATATTTGCTTGGAACTGCGGCATAGAAGATGAAAAGGAGTTGTAAGAAGCCATCCAAG